>NC_045971.1:28145726-28445726 GCF_010909765.2 Amblyraja radiata | reverse complement strand
CGCCAGGACGCATGCGTAACATATCGCTACACGCATTGCAACAAGTCACAGCAAGGGGGAACGACGTTCCCATAACGGCAAAATTTGAAAACCAGGAACAGCAGGTGAGGAGACTCTGCGTTCCAGAATTTGAAAGTCGGGAACAGCAGGTAAGAAGACTCTGCGTTCCTTCCACTCACCTTTTAGGTGGAAACATGGACCGGATCCATGAAGGCTGCGGGAAAGCTGGCGGGGGAGAACCGCGGAGTCGCAGGCAACCGGCAGCAGCTGTGCCCGACTTTCGCTCCCTACTCGTTCCCGCACCGGGCCCGGCCGGGCGGGAGAGGGAAGCAAAAAACTAATGTTTCCCCGCGCTGGGTTTTTTCACAGGAGGGGAAGCTGGACAAAGTGGTGTCCACAAATGCTGCTAGTGAAGCTGGCTGGGGAGGACCGCGGAGTCGCGGGCAGCTGGCAGCAGCAACCAAAGGCACGTTAATCTCCCGTAATGGGAACAGTTGTGCCCGACTTTCGCTCCCGACTCGCTTCCGCACCGGACCGGGCGGGAGAGGGACCAAAACTAATGTTTCCCCGCGCCGGGTCTTTACAGGAGGGGAAGCTGGACAAAGGAGTGTCCACAAGTGCTGCTAGTGAAGCTGGCTGGGGAAGACCGCGGAGTCGCAGTCAGCCGGCAGCAGCAGCCAAAGGCACGTTAATCTCCCGTAATGGGAAGAGCTGTGCCGACTTTTGGTCCCGTGCCGGCCAGAACACCACGGCCGGGCGGGAGACTATTCAAATGACTTTTGACAAGTCAATAACGGCAGCAGACGGGGTGGAACGACGTTTACCCGTAGCAACAATTTTAACCTGGACCTGCAGGTAAGTGCTGCGGTCTTTTTTGTATTTACCATGCTGATTGCAGGTGCAGAAAAAACGGGCTGCGACAAAGCTGGTGGCTAGATGGAATCAGCTGTGCCAGATGTCCTCCACACCGGCCATATCCACTCCAAGGAAGGACAGTAAGGACCAAGCTGGAGAAGGAGGACCGTGGAGCAGCGGGCAGCCAGCAGCAGCCAGCGGCACTTGGATCACCCGTAGTGGGATCAGCTGTGCCCGATGTCGCCTCCGCACCGGCCAGATCCACGCGGCCGGGCGGAAAGGCTAGACACAAAACAAACAAGGTCGTGGACTCAGAGGAGTCCGACTTTGAACAACCGCGGGCGGCCAGCGCCCGAGAGCGCTGGAGCCGGAAGAAGCGGTGTATGGAGCTTTGCTCCAACGTGACAGACTCCGGGAGATGGAGTCGGGTCACTGTGGGCCCTATGATAAACCCACAGCAGTACCTCTTGAAGGGCTGCACAGTGCTTCTACCTCATCAGAGGGGAGCACTGCGGGTCAGTTCTGGGCTGACCTGGAAGAGAGGTCCGCAGAAGAAAAGACAAGTGTGCAGGGGGTGCAGGAACAAGAGAACCTACTGGAACCCACTACGGCCAACAACAGCACCCCCACGCACCCACCAGCAGAACTGGTGAAAGCTCGAAGGACCGGTACCCAAAACATGAGTCTTTTTAGGCCATGGCCCAGACCGGCCTTCTTGGAAGATGCGGGGACCTCCAACGCCAACCAAACCGAAAATCCAGACCCCAGCGCTACAACAGCAGCGAAGAACCTACAAAAAGTAAACCTGCCACTGGTAACTATGGAGATAGGTGGGTCTGGTTCCCTAAAATATACAGTGGGCACGGAGATTGGGTGGAGATTACACTCTTTTCTGAATGCATGGAGCATGATAACAACCGATACTTACATCTTAAGCAGTATCCAGGGATATACAACAGAGTTTATACACAAGTACAGCCCTCCAGTTCAACATATACTGAACTGAATGTTCGTGCCTTCTGATAAAGGAAAATCAAAAGGGCAAGCTGAACTGAAGCGGCTTCACATAAAAGGTGTAGTTGAGAAAACTCAACACGAACCATTAGAATTCGTGTCCAACATATTTATCAAAAACAAAAAAGATGATGGTCATCGCATCATCATAGATCTGACAAAATAGATACCTTTGTTACTGCTTAACAATTAATTTCCAAAGGTTACTTCAATGGCCAGCATCGATTTAAAAGATGCATACTATTCAGTCCCTATACGAGGTGACCACAGATGTTACTTAAAATTCAACTGGATGGTGACAGTATAAAGCACTGCCAAATGGGTTATCATCAGCCCAGGCTGTTCACAAAAAATTTGAAACCAGCCCTAGCGTTTATACGGAAACGTACACACATGGTCATGGCATATTTAGATGACATACTCATTATGGGCAAAACTTTGGAATTGGCCAAACAACCTGTAACAGCCACAAAAAAGTTATTTGGAAAACTGGGATTCATTTTTCATCCAGTTAAATCTAAACTAACGCCTTCCACTACTATGGACTACCTGGGGTTTCACCATTGACTCAGTTCACATGTCGGTGACTCTGCCTAAGGAAAAGGCTAGAGATTTAATAGAGGCTTGCAATAACCTCACTGACATCAGCAAACCATCCATCAGATTGGCAGCTAAAGTAATTGGCATAATGATGGCTGCCTTTCCAGCCACACAATTTGGACATCTACATTACCAAAACATACAGAGAGCAAAATACAAGCACTCTGAATTATGCAGGTCACTTTGACAGATCTGTGAAACTACCAATCAAGCTAAAATGGAACTAAAATGGTGGATAGATAACATCTGGTCTTGTTCCAATCCAATCATTGTCAGTAACCCTTCCATGGTACTACAAACTGATGCCAGTGCACTTGGGTGCGGAGCCACCAATACCGTGGTAGCATACATCAACCACAGGGTGGAAACAAATTGACATCATGTGACAATCTGGCTATACAAATCGGCAATGGTGTATCCAGAGAGATATTTGGATATCAGCTACTTACCTACCAGGAAGACTAAATTCAGTGGCAGACACCAGGTCACGCAAATTTAATGAAAACACCAAATGGATGTTGAATAAAATAGTACTGCTGATATCACAGCAAAATATGGAACACCAGATATTGATTTATTCGCATCCAGACTTAACCACCAGTTATCAAATTATGTTACATGGGAACCAGACCCTGGGGCAGCGGCGACAGATGCATTTTCGCTGCATTGGGGGGGGGGGGGGGGGGGGGGGGGGGGGGGGATTGTTTATTACGCATTCCCTCCTTTCCTGATTCATCAGTCGGGTATTAAGGAAATGCAACAAGACTCTGCATCTGGTATTGGTAGTACCCGATTGGCCTACACAACCATGGTTCCCAGTGGTATCAAACATGGTATCAAAGACATGAACATCCCGTCTGTTCTGGAATATCTGGCAGGCCTCCACTATGATGAGGGGCTCAGTTACAGTGCCATCAACTGCGCCAGAAGTGCCCTATCGACTTACCTATGGCAGGGGACAGACCATTACACTGTTGGGACTCACCCACTGGTACAAAACCTATGAGGGGAACCAGATACTCCCAAATATGGGATGTGAGAATAATCCTGAAGATGCTCAGGAATTGGTCTCCAGCAACAGTTCTGTCCCTACACAGACTGACATTAAAACAGTCATGCTAATGGTATTGGTCACGGCACAGAGGATACAGTCACTGCAAAAACTAGACTGGACAACATGACTTCCTCCACAGAAAATATTACGTTTCATATTTATGAGATAGTAAGCAGAACAGAAAAGGGATTAGCAGGCCTCAATATACAATTAGGTCATACCCAACAGATGACCGTCTGTGTATAATAAGACATCTGTCGTTATACATGGAGAAAAAGAATATCCTAAGAGGCAATGAAAAGGCACATTTTGGTCAGCCACTAGCAACCACACCAAGAGTGACGGTCCAGACCATCTCAAGATGGCTGAAGCAGGTGCTAACACAGGCTGGGGTGGATACTAATTTTTAAAAATCTCTTTCCACCAGGGCTGCAGCTACATTGGCAGCGATACAGTTGGATGTACCAATGGACCAAATCCTCAAGGCAGCAGGATGGTCTGGAGGGGAAAACATTCCAATTATTTTATAATAAACCAGTAATGAAACCTGGAACGTTTGCAGAAACAATTTAAGTTCTGTAAATTAATTTAAACCCATAAAAAGGGGTTATAAATTTGTGTTAAAAAATTATATTAACACAATTCCTCCCACAGTCAAGGCAGACGTGATGCATGGACTCGTTTCCACGGCATGAAATCACAGAGCTTTAAAATCTTCACGTAGTCACTCACGTGACTCCGAAGTAAAATAGTAAGATTAAACGAGAACTTACCAGTTTGAAGTTTGATCTGTATTTTATGAGGAGTTACGATGAGGGATTACGTGCCCTCCGCTCCCACCCTGATCATATACTTAACTGGTATCTCTTCTCTAATCTTACTATGTTTAGTCATTACAGTTATCTGTGATTTCACACCGCTGCTTTGAAGAATGACACGCATGCGTCCTGGCGGGGTTCTTCACGTAATCCCTCATCGTAACTCCTCATAAAATACAGATCAAACTTCAAACTGGTAAGTTCTCGTTTAATCTTACTATCAATGTCTGTCTTTGCACGATACTTGTTTGGTTTTATATATCAAACTTCTTTTTGCTGTTTATTATGGTGTCTACATAGTACCATGTTTAACAAGTTAATTGTTCTGTTTCTTGACTCTCTCATACTCTTGATGTCCCTCTTGGATTTTTAAATGCAATGGAGAATAGGTTCACATTTGGCTAGATGTCTTTTAATAAAGCACACTACACCTAATAGGGGGAGTAAGCACCTTAATTACAGGTATAAGCATTGAAACACATGGGAGATATAACATAGTCCAAGGCACATTGGCACGAGACTACTGAATCATTAAAAAAGTGTAAGGATGCAAGTTAAAAGCAAACACTCATGAAGTATTCTGTGCTCTCTTTGAGTGTCTCTGTCTAGCCATAATCAGAATCTGAAGCACAAAAAGAGGTAATTGGACTGAAAGACCTACCGAATAGTCTCAGCTCGCCAATCTGTAGTCAAGCCTCAATCAAGTATTCTCTTTGCATGTAGGATAGTCATACTCAGGAGAGCAGTTGCGTTCTCTGCGCTGAATTTCCATCTGATTCCAATTCATCTTCTTTAAATCTTCTCTCAATATTCTTAGAGCAAGTTCATCCCAAATTAAGTCAATTCATTAAGTAAAATTAAACATTTGTCATCTCTTTGGTTTTTTTTTTGGGCAATTATTTTAAATCTGTGGTGATAAGTTTCCAACCTAACTGCCCATGGAAACAATTTCATCCTAACTACCTTACCGAAATATCATGGAATTTTGAATATTTCCACTAGAACTCCTCAACCTTCTCTGCTGTAAGAAGATCAGTTACGGTATTGGGTACATACCAGAAAACAGAAAACCTCCCTCACAGTAATGGCTTGTAGTGTTTCCCTATTCACAAGATGAGTCAATAAATTGATCCATAATTTGTGAACATATAGATCACTTTAAAAAGTTTGGAGCGCAGGAGGATGAGGGGTGTTTTTATAGAAGTGTACAAATTTGTGACATGAGTAGATCGGGTAAACGTATAGTGTCTCTTGCTCAGAGTAGGGGAATTAAGATCTAGAGGACATAGGTGAGGGGGGAATAGATTTAATAGGAAGCTGAGGGGTAATGTTTTTACACAAAATGTAGTGGGTGCATGGAACGAGCTGCCAGAGGAAGTAGTTGAGGCAGGTACTATTGTAACGGTTAAGAAACATTTAGACAGGTACATGGATAGGATAGGTTTAGAGGGGTATGGGCCAAATGCAGGCAGGTGGGATGAGTGCAGATGGGGCATGTTGGTCAGTGTGGGCAAGTTGGGGCGATGCGCCTGCTTCCACGCTGTATGATTCTATAAAAAATGTAGACTTACCAGAAATGTGATTGTGGTCTATAGCATACAGCAAAGATTAAATAATGGATTTGTTAGTCTATTTAAAGTAAAGAGTTCAATTAAGTTCAGACGACCACAAGATGGATGATAAAATAGTTGAACCAGAATCCATGTAGTCCTTCTAATGATGGGTTGTTACCTTCCAGAAAAGGCTGTAGAAAAAGAAAACAAACTTTCTGTGAGTAGAGAGCATCACTGCACATTAAAGATCAACTGGGAGCTGGGACTCCATAAACTTCAAGACATTCAAGGATCAGAGAAATATTTCCCCAAACTGCGTTGCCTCGGACAAAAGACTATATAGTTTTTGGAAATTCATCTCTGTGTTGTCGGACAACAAGAATATTTACTCATTGACATCCTCTCTAAACCTATCATCAAACACATCTAGGTCTCTATCCGTACCTATGCCATTGGAAAGTCAACTTCCTCATTGGTAGAACTCAATCAGTAGGAAATGGCATCAACACTTCCTCTTCGCTGACCATCAGCACAGTCATCGAGTCATACAGTGTGGAAACAGGCCCTTCGGCCCAATATGCCCACGTCAACCAACATGCCCCATCTACACTGGTTCCATCTGCTTGCATTTGACTCACATCCTTCTAAACCTATCCTATCCATGTACCTGTCTAAATGTTTCTTAAATGTTGTGATGGTATCTGCCGCAACTACCGCCTCGGGCAGCTTGTTCCATATACATACAAGAGTCATACTGGGTGGAAATAGGCCCATCGCCCCAATTTGCCCACATCGGGCAACATGTCCCATCTACACTAGTCCCACCTGCCTGTAGTTGGTCAATATCCCTCTAAGCCTATCCTATCCATGTACCTGTCTAAATGTTTCTTCAACTTGGCGATAGCACCTGCCTCAATTACTTCCGGCAGCTCGTTTAATATACCCACCAACCTTTGTGTAAAAATGTTATTATTAAATTCTATTAAAATTTTCCTCCCTCCCATTAAACCTATGTCCTTGGGTTCTCGATTCCCCTACTCAATCCCTATCCTTGTGCATGTATATCGTATCTCTCTGAATACTTTCCAGTACCTTTCTGACCGCAGATATTAGGGTCACTTGTCTGTAGTTCTCAAGCTTTTCCCTGCAGCCCTTCTTCGATAGAGGCACAATATTTGCTGCCCTCCAGCCTTCCGGCACCTCACCAGTATTTAATGACGACTGGTAAATTTTAGCCAAGGCACCTGCAATTTCGTCTCAAGCTTTCCACAGTGTCTCCTGATACATCTGATCAGGTCTGATTTGTCCTCCTTCATATGCATCAGGACCTTCAGCACCTCCTCAACTGTAATACTGACCTCTCAAGACACTTCCATTGACTGCCTCAAGTTCCCCAGTTCTCATATCTTTCTCCACGGTAAAAACTCGTTGGAGAAATACTCATTGAGGCCCTTGCCCATCTCCTTTGGCTCCACATAGTTGGCCATTTTGATTTCAGAGATGTCCCATTCTTTCTCTGGTTACCCTTTTTCCCTTTATCTATATACTAAAAGTCTCATCTTGTCTGTCTGTATGTGTGTTGCATGTTTTGTATCTTCCTCAAAATGCTATGCATTAGCGCTTAAATTTTTACATATTGTAACTCACATTTTTCCCCTCCACGCCGTACTCAGGTTCACTTAGGATTTCATCCTATATTTCACAAGTTATTCATGATGAAAGTTTTTTAAAAAAAGCCAAAAACTGCTTCTCACAGAGAGCGTTTTTTCCAGCAGCTTCCAGTGATGATGTCACGATGCCACTCACAGTGCAGCAGTCACAATGGGCTCTCAAGCTGCCGAGTGCCACAATTACATCACAATGTGACATTGCCAACAGTAACCGCAGCTTCTCACAGAGAGCCTTTTTCCAGGAGCTTCCAGTGATGATGTCACTGCCACTCACAGTGCACCAATCACAATGGGCTCTCAAGCTGCCGAGTGCCACAATGACATCACAATGGGACATTGCAAACAGTAACCGCAGCTTCTCGCAGAGAGCCCTTTTCCATGAGCTTCCAGTGATGATGTCACTGCCACTCACAGTGCACCAATCACAATGGGCTCTCAAGCTGCTGAGTGCCACAATGACATCACAAAAATGACAAACCACCTCGTGGTTTAAACAAAAAGATTTACCTTGCATTTATTCCGCTCCGCTCACTTCGCTTGGTCCCACTCACTGGGATTGGCCCCGCTCGCTGACCTTTGCCCCGCTCGCTGGCCTCGGCCCCGCTCATGTGGGGGAACGGGTTACATTGGGGGAACGGGTGATGGGGTGATTGGCTCCTGTGGGCGCCCGTCTCCGAGGTGAGCACCAATGCCACGTTCGGGGACCAGCCCTGCGGAGTGATGCCGCGCCCCTCCCGCGTTGGGGGACGGGACCCTATGGGTCCCACTTGGTCTAGTGTACTTTAAAAATCTCTTGGGACTGTCCTTAATGCTTTCTGCCAGAGCTATCTCCTGTCCCCTTTTTTGCCCTTCCTAATTTCCTTTTTTAGCTTGCTCCTTAGTTCCCGAAACTCCTCCAGGGATATACTTTTTTTAATTAAAAAAAAAAAAATGTTTTTATTAGAAGTACGGTAAGTTACAATAGTACACAACACATATGTCTCCAGGGATATACTTGATCCCAGTTGTGTATACCTGCCCCATGCTTCCTTCTTACTCTTGATCAAGCTTCTCTCTGAATCCCATGCAATATAACCTTCCAGAGCAGCCTGCCATGGGAAACCATATCCAGTGCCTTGCTGAAGTTGTGTTTCGAATGTGAAAGTGGAATAACATAGAACTAATGGGTGGCATGGTGGCGCAGTGGTAGAATTGCTGCCTTACAGGGCCAGAGACCCAGGTTCGATCCCGACTACGGATGCTGTCTGTACGGAGTTTGTACATTCTCCTCATGACCTGCATGGGTTTTCTCCGAGATCTTCGGTTTCCTCCCACACTCCAAAGACGTATAGGTTTGTAGGTTAATTGGCTTGGTATAAATGTAAAATTGTCCCTAGTGTGTGTGGGAGAGTGTTAATGTGCGGAGACCACTGGTTGAGGCGGACACATTGGGCCGAAGGGCCTGTTTCCTCACTGTATCCCTAAACTAAAAAACTAAACTAACCTGAACTAAATGTGTACATATTTTTGCTGTAAGTTTCTATGGGATTCAGATGTTAATATGTAGAGATTCTGCGAACTTGCCAGTTGAATTGGTGCATAGTATGTGTGCTTCCACAATCTGGCATAAATTTCCTCGGATCCCTCTGTAAATTATTTAGTTATTGCAAGCAAAATTTCTAAAAAATATCCATAATTCCCCCATTGCAAAGTATTACCAGAATTCTTCCCAAGGTAATGGTTAGGGGTTCCTGTTAAAATCGAATCCTGCCTTTATTATATCAACACTTCATGTTTCAAAATATTTAATTCTTAAAGGAAGGCTAAATAATTTTCAAAAGAATACAGATTGATAGATTTCCTCTAGATGTCTTCTAACAAATGAATAAGATGGTTCCAATCAATCATTCTTTCAATTAGCCATGGAACAAATATAAACCACAGTAAGATGTAGGGAAAGGACATTTGCTCATCCCTTCTACAGATCTAATTGCAATAGAGTAAACTGGTCAACCCTGTTTCAGTTAGTAACGCCTGCCCCGGAGCCACAGAGCTATAGGTTCAAGGTTAACTCTTTGTAATCAAATCTGACAGACAAGCAAATACACAATACACAATAAATGGGAGTATTTTGAGTGGTGTGAAGGATTATCTGTCGCCTGATCCTTAAATGTACATTGACAGACCGATAATATGGTTTAGATATTTAGACTTTAGAGATACGGCACGGAAACAGGTACACTAACACTATCCCACACACTAGGGACAATTTACAATTTTTACCTAAGCCAAGTAATCAACCAGCCTATAAGTCTTTAGGATGTGGGAGGAAACCGGAGATCGCGGAAAAATCCCACGTGCTCGCGGGAAGAACGTACAAACTCCATACAGACAGAATCTGTAGTCAGGATCAAAGCCGGGTCTCTGCCTCTATAAGACAGCAACTCTACTGCTGCACCACCGTGCTGCCCCCTACACCACTCTGCTGCCCTTAATATCACCATCCCTGTAATCAAGGCTGACAGACAAGCAACTACAAAATAAATGGGTGTATTTTGAGTGGTTTTGAGGATTATCTGTCCCCAGATCCTTCAATGTACGAAGACCGACTCAGTTCAGTTTAGTTCAGTTCAGGTCAGTTTACTTTATTGTCACGTGTACTAAGGTACAGTGAAAATCTTTTGTTGTGTGCTCAGTCAGCAGAAAGATAATACATGATTACAATCGATCCATTTACAGCGTACAGATACATGACAAGGGAATAACATTTAGTGTAACATAAAGCCAGCAAAGGATCAAGGATAGTCTGAGTTTTGTTTAAGAAGGAACTGCAGATGCTGGAAAATCGAAGGTAGACAAAAATGCTGGAGAAACTCAGCGGGTGAGGCAGCATCTATGGAGCGAAGGAAATTGGCAACGTTTCGGGTCGAGACCCTTCTTCGGACTTGACTAATTGTTTAAGAAGGAACTGCAGATGCTGGAAAATCGAAGGTAGACAAAAATGCTGGAGGAACTCAGCGGGTGAGACAGCATCTATGGAGAGAAGGAAATAGGCAATGTTTCGGGTCGAGACCTTTCTTCAGACTGACAGTCACCAAAGCGGTAGATAGGAGATCAGCACTGCTCATAAGGTGGTTAAAAAGAACATTGTCTAAATATCTAGCTACTACTACACAGGAAAGATATGAATGTACAGGAGCAATGATGTATCAGGATGTTGCCAGCACTGGGAAATGTAATACCCCATTGCAGACATTGGACTTTGTCTATGAAATTGATGTGCTACAATGCTGAGAACTATATTCTGCACTCTGTCCCCGTTGCTCTTGAGTTTGTACTTGAGTTTGACTCGATCGTATTTCTGCATTGCATTATCTGATCTGATCGGATAGCATACAAAACAAAGCTTTGCATTGTACTTCAGTACATGTGACAATAATAACCCTAAACATTGGACAGACAGGTCATTTTTATAGGAACAGAAGTGAGAATATTAATTATTGCATATAAAATTATGAGGAGTCTAGATAGAGTAAATTGTAAAGGTTTAGCAGAGGGATTAAAAACCAGGGGACATGGATTTAAACTAATTAGGAGGAGCATTAGTGAGATTATTTTCTTTTCACCTTGAGGGTGTTTTGGGATCTGAAACGGTGGTCGAGGCAGAAGTTTTCAAACTTCTATCAACGTACAAACCCTATACAGAGAGCACCCGTAGTCGGAATCAAATCCAGGTGTCTGGTGCTGCAAGCTCTGTAAGGCAGCAACTCTACCTGTGTACCGCCTGGAAGAACTCACCAGGTCAGGCATTATTTATGGAGGGAATGGACAGGTAGAGTTGCTGCCTTATAGCGTCAGAGACCCGGGCTTAATGCTGACTGCGGGGGCTGTCTGTATGGAGTTTGCGCGTTCTCCTTGTGACCCTGAGGTTTTTCTCCAGGTGCTCTGCTTTCTTCTCACATTCCAAAGACCTACAGGTTTGTAGGCTAATTGGCTTTGGTAAAATTGTAAATTGTCACTAGTGTGTAGGGTAGTGTTAGTGTACGGGGTGATTGCTGGTCAGCGTGGACTCGGCAGGCCGAATGGCCTGTGTCAACGCTGTATCTCTAATATAAATAAAATTTCGGGCCAGGACTCTCAGTGGTTTAGTTTAGTTTAGTTTACTTAAGTTTAGAGATACTGTTAGGAAATGGGCCCTGCATCCCACTGAGACCACAGCCACTGAGTCCACGCATACCATTGTTCACATGTTCACACTAGTTTTATGTTATCCCCCTTTCCCACCCACACCCTACACATAGGGCCAATTATACAGGGGCCAATTCATCTACAAACTCGCACGTCTTTGGGATGCGGGAGGAAACCGGAGCACCAGGAGGCAACCCACGCTGTCAAACATTTAATCTTTGGCACCATTGATGCCGATTGGGGCATGTACTCCACCATGTTACAGTACTTGAAGTCGATACCTAGCTCCCTCATCTTGCTAACCTTGAGAGCGAGATTGTTTACACCACGTTATTAACCTATCTATCCCATTCCTGCACTATGTCTCATCATTGTTTGTGATCATTGTTTGTTTGTTAGACACAAAATACTGGAGTAACTCAGTGGGACAGGCAGCAGCTCTGGAGAGAAGGAATGCGTGATATTTTGGATCAAGATCATTCTTTAGACTGAGCGTCAAGGGAGATATGAAAGGGTAAAAACACAGCAAAGGGGACAATGATCAAGGAAATGGAGAATGGCTCATTGTTAGCTGAGGGGAAGGTGACAACGAGGCATACAATCAGTAATATTTAATCTGGCATTCCATAGTGGTGTCATCTGCAAATTTGTAGGTAGAATTAGAACTGAATTTGGCTGCACACTCGTGAGTGTAGAGGGAGTATAGTATATTCACTGGAATTTATGATTGGAGGGGATCTTATAGATACATATAACATTCTTAAGGAATTGGACAGGCTAGATGCACGAAAAATGTTCCCGAAGGTGGGGGAGTCCAGAACCAGGGGTCACAGTTTAAGGATAAGGGGTAGGCCATTTAGGACCGATATGAGGAAAAACCTTTTCACCCAGAGAGGTGTGAATTTGTGGAATTCTCTGCCACAGAAGGCAGTGGAGGCCGATTCGCTGGATATATTCAAGAGGAAGTTAGATTTCGCTCTCAGGGCTAAGGGAATCGAGGGATATGGGGAGAAAGCAGGAACAGGGTACTAATTTCGGATAATCAGCCATGAACATATTGAATGTCGGTGCTGGGCCGTATGGCCTACTCCTGCACCTACTTTCTATGTTTCTATGTTTCTATTTCACATGTAACTCATGGTAATTCCTCAAGCTCCGGGTTGCTGCCACAACAGACTATTTGGTGATATATCTCATTTCTCAGCAGGCATGTTTCCTTCCACCACATTAATGGCTGCACTTCACGATGCTTGTCCAGCAATGAAATGCTCTGGGGCCTTGTGAAGAGTTTGTGCTTTCCATGCAGAGTCTGCTCAACCTATTTGTGCGCCCACAAGGAAAGTTCTGTGGCCTTTCTTCTCGTTCACTTCTCACAAGGTAACCTTGGAGAGCTTCAGGTTATCAGTCTAAGATAGCAGTGTTTGTATGTCACCCAAGCCCGATAGTGAGAGAACATTCCACAAATAACCAAGTGTGCAAATTGCAGGAGGCCCACATCACTGATGACTGAAAACATAACCAAAGCTGGAGGATGGTGAGTGTGCTTTTGGTTTCTACTAGACTAAGTGGGACCCATTGGGTCCCATGTTCACACAGGAGGGCTGATCCCCAATGCAATATTCCACCTTTCCACAAATTTCAATATTGGTGGCCAGTGCGGGGGGGGGGGGGGGGGGCTTTCTGGAGTGCTAGTATGGGTGTTGTGTGCTAAAGGGACCGGTTTCCTGAGGGCTAGTATGGACATTGTGGGCCGAATTGATTCTTGGGCTGACAACTAAGGCCTGGTCAGCTGGCTGCTCAGTCACTCAGGCTTGGTAGGCTGGCAGCTCAGTCACTCAATCCTGGTGGGCTGGCAGCTTAGTCACTCAGGCCTGGTGGGCTGGCAGCTCAGTCACTCAGGGCTGGTGGGCTGGCAGCTCAGTCACTCAGGGCTGGTGGGCTGGCAGCTCAGTCACTCAGGGCTGATGGGCTGGCAGCTCACTCACTCAGGGCTGGTGGGCTGGCACATCAGTCACTCAGGGCTGCTGGGCTGGCATCTCAGTCACTCAGGACTGGTGGGCTGGCAGCTCAGTCACTCAATCCTGGTGGGCTGGCAGCTTAGTCACTCAGGCCTGGTGGGCTGGCAGCTCAGTCACTCAGGGCTGGTGGGCTGGCAGCTCAGTCACTCAGGGCTGGTGGGCTGGCAGCTCAGTCACTCAGGGCTGGTGGGCTGGCAGCTCAGTCACTCAGGGCTGATGGGCTGGCAGCTCACTCACTCAGGGCTGGTGGGCTGGCAGATCAGTCACTCAGGACTGGCGGGTTGGCAGTTCACTCACGACTATTCCTTGAAATTCCATTTCAAGCAGAGTGCAGGCCGTCAAATTCGATTTCGCAGCATTTCAGGTGGCGTGCAGGACGCCAAATTCGATTTTGCAGCATTTCAGGCGGAATACAGGCCGTCAAATTCGATTTAGCCGCATTTCAGGTGACATGCAGCCCGCCAAATTCGATTTTGCAGCATTTTAGGCGGCGTGCAGCCCGCCAAATTCGATTTTGCAGCATTTCTGGCCGAGTGCAGGCCGCCAAATTCGATTTCGCAGCATTTTAGGCTGAGTGCAGGCTGCCAAATTCGATTTTGCAGCATTTCAGGCAGAGTGCAGGCCACCAAACTCTATTTCACAGCATTTCAGGCAGAGTGCAGGCCACCAAACTCCATTTCATAGCATTTTAAGCAGAGCGCAGGCCACCAAATTGCCAAACAACTCATTGCATTGTCATTAAGGGCTAACAAATCATTTATTACAAGTACATTGCAGACTTACAGTTCAATTGATTCACAGCTTAAAATCACAGTGTGGACTCTCCCTCGCGATCTTCCAGAGTGACTGACTCACGTCCAGGCATCCGGGGTTTTATAGTCCTGCCCCCCCCACCGGAAGGAGCGTTACCATCATCGTGGTGATTGACAGGCAAGGGGACCAATCAGCTGATCTCAAGATTTTTTAAACACTCATAACTTTTTTATTTTTCATTGATCGGAGGAAGAGGGGTTTCATTGATCGTGAGTAAGATGGCCAAAAATCATAGCGATATATGGTAGCGTTTTTTATAAAATCAATATACAGCGCAGACAGGAAGTGGTCAAAATGAGACTTTTAGTTTCTAGATACTCATTACAGCAGAATCTCTGCTCCAAATTGCTCAATTTTTTCAACCTCACTGTTCCACTGCAATGACTGGCAACATGTTACTCTTTAAAAAAAAAAAAAAAAAAATTAATTTCAAAGATTTTGTTCTTCATATTTTTGAATGGTATTTTATTGATGTTTGCTAAAACAATTAAAAACGGGATCATTGCAAAAAAAAAAGCAGTGTAAGGAAAGTAACAGACAAGTTATTGTTCAGAAAGTTGAGAGAGGCATAGATAGGGTAGACAGTCAGAACCTTTATCCTATGGTGGAAATGTCCAACACTAGAGGGCAAAGCTATAAGGTGAAAGTAGGTAAAGTTTAATGGAGATGTGCGAGGCAAGTCTTTTACACAGAGTGGTGGTGGCCTGGAAAGCACTGTCAAGGATGGTGGTGGAGGCAGATACGATAGTATTGTTTAAGTGGCTTTTGGATAGCCACATGCCAGTGCAGGGAATAGAGGGTCATGCACTGGCGGACAAGATCAGTTTAACTTGTATTATGTTCGGCACAAGAATTGTGCCTGTGCTGTGCTGTTCTCTGCTCAATGTTTAAAGACAGACACATTGGAAGAGTAATCATGCATGTCAATGTCGATTTACATTTGGGCACCACCTTTCATGTAACAAAGTGTGCCGAGATGCAGTGCTATCAAACAAGATTAATTGTTCAGACACAAGTGAGAACCAGATATTTTAAATGGAGCCTCAAATGGTGGAGAGGCAGAGAGGGAAACCTAGTTTAAAATTCACCAGCTGAGGGTATGGCAGCCACTAGTAAATATGGAAAGAGTTATTTGGATAAGGTTTAAATATAGAAAATAAAGTAAAATATTGGTCTGAAGAAGGGTCTCGACCCAAAACGTCGCCCAATCCTTCTCTCCATAGATGCTGCTTCACCCGCTGATTTTCTCCAGCAATTTTTGTCTACCTTCGATTTTCCACCATCTGCAGTTCTTTCTTAAACAGTAAAATATTGGAGCTAGATTTGGCTGAGGCACATTTGCTTAACATACTGTTTGCACATTTTGAATTATCTTGTAAACATCTCCACTTAATCACAATGGACTTTGAAAGGAATTTAAAAAAAAACTCATTTAAACTCATCCTAATGTAAAACAGCAATTCCCTCCACAATGGTGTGATTAGGATGATTCTGCGTGCACACAACTGGCATGACCTTCGAGACATTGTTGTGCCTGACACTGCCTTTGATAAGTAGACATGCCTTCTCTCCAGTGATGCTGCCTGACCCACTGAGTTACTCCAGCATTTTGTGACTGCCTCTGATAATGTTTGTTTAAGCAAGAACAACTTAAGAACCTAACAGACAATGGGTGGCTTGGTGGCGCGATGGTAGAGTTGCCGCCTTACCGCGCCAGAGACCCGTCTTTAATCCTCACTACGGGTGCTGTCTGTGTGGAGTTTGCACGTTCTCAATGTGGGTTTTTGCTGGGTGCCTCGGCTTCCTCCCACAATCCAAAGATGTGTATGTTTGTAGGTTAATTGGCATCTGTAAATTGTCCTGAGAGCGTAGGATAAAACTAGTGTACGGTTGACCGTGGTCAGAGTGGACTCAGTGGGCCGAAGGGTCTGTTTCCATGCTGTAACTCTAAACTAACCAAAACAGTGGCCTCCTCCTTCTCCTCCTCTCAGCCCCAACCCACTCCACACAGCTTTCCTCCCACCTTGATCATTCTCCACTCCCTCCTCTCCAGCCGAGTCTTGAACACATATTCTCACACGATCTCTGTACTGGTGGGAAAGGGATAGTGATGAGCTGAGAGCCTCCTGTATATTGGCACAGCAGAGCTGAGGGGCGGCCTCATATGCCAGAGCTTTAATACGCATTTTGGGCATGTTACAATTACCCGGCCCCCAGCTCTTATTAATAGACAACAGATATCCAGCAGTTGAGGGATTATTTGATCTATTAGAAAGCACAGTACAGAAATAGTATCAGGTTGCAGGAATTTAAGCATTTACACGATACAAACTCAAATCAGGTGCTTAGAATATTTCATGCATTGGATCATACATGCTTATACATTTGTTAAGGCCAGAGTTTTCTGGTAATTATTAATTCCTCTGCTGTTGACTTTTTAGATTTTTTTAATCTATTGCTAGAGCTGGCTGATGCATAAAAATATACTTAAAATGAGCAAACAAATGACTAGAAAAATAGAAACATAGAAAATAGGTGCAGGAGTAGGCCATTTGGCCCTTCAAGCCAACACTGCCATTCAATATGGCTGAAATCAGTACCCCGGTTCGGATCCATCCAATAACCCGTGCCTGCCTTCTCCCCATATCCCTTGATTCCCTTAGTCCTAAGAGCTAAATCTAACTCACTCTCTTGAAACCATCCAGTGAATTGGCCTCCACTGCCTTCTGTGGCAGGGAATTCCACAGATTCACAACTCTCTGGGTGAAAACGTTATTCCTCATCTCAGTCCTAAATGGCCTACCCCTTATTCTTAAACTGCAGAAGGACCTCCTTCCTCCTAAACTCAAATTCTCTCGCAATGAAGGCCAACATGGCATTGGATTTCTTCACTGCCTGCTGTACTTGCATGCTTACTTTCAGTGACTAATGTACAAGCACACCCAGGTCTCGTTGCACCTCCCCTTCTCCTAATCTGACACCATTCAGATAAGAATTTGCCTTCCTTTCTTGCCACCAAAGTGGATAACCTCACATTATACTGCATCTGCCATGCTCCTGCCCACTCACCTAACTTATCCAAGTCACCCTACAGCTGCATAGCATCCTCCTCACAGCTCACACTGCCACACAGCTTTGTGTCAACTGCAAACGTAGAGATGTTACATTTAATTTATTTGTCTAAATCGTTAATGCAGTATATATTGTAAACAACTGGGGTCCCAGCACCGAGCCTTGCGGCACCCCACTAGTCACTGCCTGCCATTCTGAAAAGGACCCGTTAATTCCTACTCTTTGCTTCCTGTCTGCCAACCAGATCTCCATCCACGTCAATACCCAACCTCAATACCATGTGCTCTAATTTTGCACACTAATCTCTTGTGTGGGACCTTGTTAAAGGCTTTTTGAAAGTCCAGATAGACCAGATCCACTGGCTCTCCCTCATTCATTGTACTTGTTACATCCTCAAGCATGATTTCCCCATCATAACTCCATGCTGACTGACCGATCCTGTCACTGCTCTCCAAATGCGCTGCTATAAGTGGAACAAATACCATTTTGTTTTGCACTGATTTAGATGTAATGCTCCACTCTTTTGAGCCTCATTTACTTCCTGAAGAAGGGTCTCCATCCAAAATTTCACCTATTCCTTTTCTTCAGAGCAGCTGTCTGACCCGCTGAGTTACTCCAGTTCTTTGTGTCTATTTTTACTTCCTCCAGGCCAGGTCATAACTTTAAAGACACAAAGTGCTGGAGTAACTCAGCGGGTCAGGCAGCATCTCTGGAGAATATGGATCTGTCGACGTTTTGGGTCGGGTCCCTCCAGGATGCTGCCTGACCCGCTGAGTTACTCCAGCACTTTGTGCCTTTTTTTGTAAACCGCCATCTGCAGTTCCTTGTTTCTATCTAACTTTAAAGGCCAGTTGTGAGAATTTGCAGCTACAAGGTTAAACAATTATACCAGACAATTAGTTGTCAGGTGAATCGGTAGGTGTAACATTGTAGTATTTTGTGCCGGAGGTACGTCCACTCAGAAAATACAACCCAACTGCCAAATTCCACATCACCTAGGACGACACAGTGGCGCAGCGGTAGAGTTGCTGCCTTAAGGACCTGTCCCACTTGGGCGTCATTTGCGCGTCACACAGGTGGCGAGCGTCACGTGCGCGTCACGATGTAACGCGTAAATGATGTCGCGTCGTGCGTCTTGATGCGTAAATGATGTCGCGTAAATAACACGCAAATAACACCCGTGGGACAGGCCCTTTACAGCGCCAGAGACCCGGGTTTGATCCTGACAACGGGTGCTGTCTTTACGGAGTTTGTACGTTCTCCCCGTGATTTTCTCTGGGTGCTCCGCTTTCCACCCACATTCCAAAAATGGATGTACAAGTCTGTAGGTTAATTGGCTTTGGTAAAATTGTAAAATTGTCCCTAGTGTGTAGGATGGTGCTAGTATACGAGGATTGCCTGTCGCCATGGACTCGCTGGGCCGGAGGGCCTGTTTCCGCGCTGTATCACTAAACTAAACTGAAATAAATCTGAAACAACAAATTATACTGGAATACAAAAATTAAACACCAGGTTCTGGTGTTTAAATTTCCACTACTCATGCAAAAAAATAATTATATTGCATGCTTTTTTCGTGATATATTTGCAAGGATCTATCTGTTTTTCATTAATATAAACGTTCAATCTTTTAAAAGATATTTTGCTTAATTTGTACTTAAAGTAACAATAGTAGTTTGCTTTAGTGCAGTGCATGTAACATTATGTTATTTTCCAAGATGTGTCTCAGTAGCACCTACAAGCAACTTTTGACACTGAGATATTAAAGGATAGAATTACTGGAAATGAAAGGTATCAAGTATATATTCCCTTTACTACTACTTGTCAAAGCGATTAAAATTTATTATACTGTAAACTGAGGAGTTCTGAGTCTAGTTAACACATATTTGTTTAGTTTGAACTATATTTTATTAGTTATTAAATAAGTAGTCATTTAATAGGTAGTTATTAAATATAGTATACTTGATTTTTTTCCAAAATTAAATCCATAAAACATTTTTGATGGGTTTGAACACCAGTCTCAATGACTACCATCCAGTAGCTGTAGCATCAACCATTATGAAGTGCCTTGAACGACTGGCCATGGCACCACATCTGTTCCACTCTCCCAACAATCTCGACCCCATGTAATTTGTGTACCGGAGAAATAGGTCAATGGAGGACACCATCTCTCTTGCACTACGTTTAGCTCTGGATCACTCTGGCAATAGTTTAGTTTAGAGATACAGCGCGGAAACAGGCCCTTTGGCCCAGCGAGACAATAGACAATAGGTGCAGGAGTAGGCCATTTGGCCCTTTGAGCCAACACCGCCATTCAATGTGTTCATGGCTGATCATCCCCAATCAGTACCCCGTCCCTGGCTCCTCCCCATATCCCCTGACTCAGCTATTTTTTAAGAGACTCCGCTATTTTTAAGAGTCCATGCTGACCAGCGATCCCCATACACTAACACACACGAGGGACCATTTACAATTATACCAAGACTATTAATGATTAATGTTTAATGTTTTATGTGTCATTCCTAACTGTCACTGTATGTATGTCATGTTGTCACTTGCGTGCGGAGCACCAAGGCAAATTCCTTGTATGTGAATACTTGGCCAATAAACATTCATTATTATTCATTATTCATTCATTATTAACCTACAAACCTGTACGTCTTTGGAATATGAATGCCTATGTCAGGAAACTATCCATTATCTAAAGCTCAGCCTTCAACAACATAATACGGAATAAGGTCATCCCTAAACTTCTAGACCTTGGCCTTGGGGCATCTAACTGATATTTACTTCTGTATTTTCTGGCTGGCAGACCACTGATGGCCAGATTTGGTCAGAGCATTCCCTCCACCCTGAACCTCAACACAAGTCCTCCTCGAGAGTTGTGTGCTCTGCCCTTTGCTCTACTCCTTGTACTGTGTGGCCAAGTACACCATCAACACCTTAGCTTCACCAATGATGATACCTCTGTTGTCAGCCTGATCTACAACTATGAGACTGAGAACAAGAAAGAGATCAAACACCTTGAGTTATGGTGTCAGAACAATAACCTAGGCCTTAATGTCAGAAAATGAAAAGTTAGACACAAAATGCTGCAGTAACTCAGCGGGTCAGGCAGCATCTCTGGAGAAAAGGAATAGGTGACGTTTCGAGCCGGACCCCTTCTTCGAACTAAAACCTCACCTATGCCTTTTCTCTGGAGATGCTGCCTGACCTGCTGAGTTACTCCAACATTTTGTGTCTATCTTCGACATAAACCAGCATCTGCAGTTCCTTCCTATGCAGATAAAAGGGTTAGTTGTTGACCTATGGTGGCAGACTGTGGGGGTGGGGGAGTGGGGGTGGGAGGAGGTGAAGTGTGAACACAACTCTGTCTTCATCAATAGTGTTACTGTCGAGAAGGTTGACAACTTGCAGTGTCTCTTAGCATTCATATCACCAGCAACCTAACCGGGTCATTTCACACTGATGCTGTGATCAGGAAAGTGCATCAGTGTATTTACTCTTAGTCATCTGGAAGTTCAAAATATCCATGGGCAGATGGGATAAATATTTGCTATATGTACACAAATGCTCAATTAATGTAAGGCATACCTTAATTCAATTTAAAATTTTACACAGACCATAAAAACCTGGATGCAACATAATTTCCTCAAACTCAACAGCGATAAGACAGAATTCCTCCTCATAGGCTCCAAAGCCACACTCAGCAAAATCAATAACCCCACTCTCACCATCGACGGCACCACTGTCTCCCCATCTCCCCAGGCCCGCAACCTTGGCGTGATCTTTGATTCCACCCTCTCCCTTGAGCCTCCCATGTCATTAAAACCTCCTTCTTTCATCTCCGCAACATCGCCAAACTCAGACCCTCTCTCACACCGCCCGCTGCTGAAAGACTCATCCATGCCTTCATCTCCTCCCGACTGGACTATTGCAACTCACTTCTCCTTGGTATCAGCTCCACCTACATCAACCGACTCCAACTGGTCCAGAACGCAGCCGCCCGACTCATCACCCACACCAAATCCTGGCATCACATTACTCCAGTCCTCAAACAACTTCACTGGCTTCCCATCTCCCACCGGATCACCTACAAAATCCTGGTCCTCACCTACAAAGCCCTCCACCATCTGACCCCCCCATATCTCACTGACCTCCTCTCCCCCTACCAACCCTCATGGTCCCTCAGATCCACATCAGCCGGTCTCCTCTCCATCCACAAGTCCAACCTCCGCAGTTTTGGGGACAGAGCCTTCTCCAGGGCAGCTCCCAGGCTCTGGAACTCCCTCCCCCAACTGATCCGCAATTCCGTGTCCCTCACCATCTTCCAGTCCCGCCTCAAGACCCATCTCTTCACCTCTGCCTATCCTTAGCCCCACGTCCCCGTCCCTTTTCATCTATGCATTAATTGCCTCATACTGTGTTTTGTATTGAATTCTGTCTTTACTTTGTGTACTAGTCATGTCTCTACTATTTATTTCATTCCCCTTACATGTTTTTCCTCTACATGCTCAATTTTTGTAAGGTGTCCTTGAGACTCTTGAAAGGCGCCCATAAATAAAATTTATTATTATTATTATTATTATATTACTCGAAAACTAAACTGAATAAAATTTTTCCAAATGTTTCTCCCACCTGTGATAAATGCTTATCTCAAGATGCAACTATAGTTCACTCCTTTGTCTCCTTCATAAAACTCCATAAATTTTGAAAATAAATTTTTGATATCTTCACAAAATTATTTAAAATAAAATTGGACCCCAACACAAAATTGATAATTTTTGGAACAATGGAAGCCGTCTCGGAGCTGACTTCATTCCAAAATTCTCTCCTTAACTATGCCTTGATAACTGCAAAAAAACGTATACTCAAATTCTGGAAAAACGCACCCACCCCAACGCTTAAAATGTGGATTTCAAACATGTCCGAAATGTTACACCTCGAAGGTATGTGATTCGTCCTAGCAGGTAAAGCAGACTAATTCCTAAAGATTTGGTCTCCTTTTATCGACATTACAAGTATATGGTGCAACATAACCCTGGAAATTAACAGTCTCAGAACTGGGTGAGGGGTGTGGAAAGATATGAAGCAGGTATATCATTTTCCCTTTTATTTTTTTTCTGTTTTGTTTTCTTATTATTTTATTTTTCTATGTTTTTTCTCGGTTTTTTTCCTTCTCTCTTTATATCTTTGTGGGGTCTTTCTATCTATTCTTTCACGAACTATCAATATCACTACTTTACTTAACTTTCTCTTTCCTTCTCTTTTCTGCTTCTGTTACTTTTCTATTATTAAATTAAAAACAAGAAGTTGTACACAAAATGTATTATGATATACACAGTTAATACTACTGTACATGGCTTCTAATAAAAATATTTATTGAAAGAAAAAAAAAATGTCCATGGGGATTCTATCGAACTTCTTCAGATGCTCCGCTGAAAGTAGTTTGAAGGAATGCATCTGGTCCTGGTGTGGCAACTGCTCTGCTCTTGACTGCCTGAACCTGCAGAGAGTGGTGAACACAGCCCAGCCCATCACAGTCTCATCATTTCCTTCCATACAGTCCATAGACTCACAGTCATACAATGTGGAAACAAGCACTTCGGCCCAACTTGCCCACACCGACCATCATGTCCCATCGACACTAGTCCCACATGCCTGCGTTTGGCCCATATCCCTGCAAATCTGTCCTATCCATGTGCCTGTCTAAATGTTTCTAAAATGTTGCGTTTAATGGCATTCAGTTTAGAAGTAAAGAATGTTAAAAGAGATGGCGTCTTTGCAGAAATAACACATACAAATTGCATAATTACACTTATAGCTGTGAAATTCACTAGAGGTTAAACATAATGAAAACTCATGCACACGCCTATAGATATATTGCCCCAGTCATCCTCACCATGTGTTGTATCAGGAAAGATGGAAGCATCCTGAAGGATGTCTTTCACCCTGTCATTTCCTGTTTCCTTTCTTCTACCTTCTGGGAGATGATACGTGCTTGAAAACCGGACATCTAGATTTACGAACCTTCTTCCTTAAGGCTATCCAATTCCTAAACCAATTGCCCCTTTCACAGCTTCTTCCCGAAGGTGCCATATAGTCTTACTCTGAACACTACTTCATTTAGTTATTCCATTTTTGAACTTTAATAGTTTTTTGTACTAGTTCAGATTGCACAAGAGTTTTTGCACCATTTTGCTGCTTTGCATTCATTGTTCTAGTAATTATTGTATCCATTAACATTTAAACTGAGTTCTCTATGCGCTTCATGCAAACAAGGAATTTCATTGCACCCTGGTGTACATGACAACAAACTAATCCAGATCTGAGTTCAAAAGCAGGCGAAGCCACATTTAGCGAGCAGGCAGCTGTTCCCTGATCCGAGTGCATTAAATGCATAGTTTGAACCTGTCCCGATTAAGGAGTTGCTAAAGTTTGTACATACTTTGGCAAATGAGATGGTTTTCACTCAAATAAAATTATTTCCATATTGATATGACCACCGTAACATTGCCTTTCTTACATGCCGGTTGTACCTCCTGAGGTAATTTATACTCTACTTCCTGGCTACTGTTCGGAGGCCAGTATATAACTCCCATCAGGGTCGTTTTACCCTTGCAGTTTCTTAGCACTATCCACAAGGATTCTCCCTGATCTTCTGATCCTAAGTCACCCCTTGCTAAGGACTGAATTTCATTCTTTACCAGCAGAGCTACTCTAGCCCCTTTGCCCTCCTGTCTTCATTTTGATAGCCTTGGTAACCTTGGATATCCTCTTCCAGCCACATTTTTGCAATGTTCACAATGTCCTACCTGCTAATTTCTAACTGCACTATAAGCTCATCCACTTTGATCCGTATACTGTATCCAAATATAACACCTTTAGTTCACCCACCCCCTCTTCTCAAATTAGCCCCATTTTGCCTGACCTTGGTCACAGTTGACTCAAGGAGCATTCTGTAAGTTGCTGAGTGAGGGTTTGTATAACATCTTCTCTGGCTCCTCACCTTTACATATCTAGTGTGACACCATTCATGGGAATGGGGTTGCTGACCATTTGAAAAGGTATTGATGCAATGCATATTTATCTTTTTAATTGATAGCAGTGTTGTGCGTTTTAACATGAAACTATCATATTCCGATCTCTTTTGGACTACTTTTAACTTGTTGGATTTTTAGTTCAGTTTCAGTTTAGTTTATTGCCACGTGTGCCGTGGTACAGTGAAAAGCTTTTGTTGCGTGCTATCCAGTCAGCAGAAAGACAATACATGATCGCAATTGAACTATTTACAGTATTAATAGGACCAGTGGACACAGCTTGCACTAAACGTTATGCCCTTTTTCCTGTATCTATACAGTGTGGAGAGCTCGATTGTAATCATGTAAAGTCTTGTCATTTCATTGACTGGATTGCACACAACAACAAAAAAAGCTTTATAGTGTACAGTAGTACATATGACAATAAACTAAACCAAAAATGCTGGAGAAACTCAGCGGGTGAGGCAGCATCTATGGAGAGAAGGAATTGGCGATGTTGTGGGTCGAGACCCTTCTTCAGACTGAAGACTAACATTTAATTCCCTCGTCTAAATCGTTAATAATAACTGGGGTCCCAGCAAATAACTGGGGTCCCAGCACTGTGGCTTTCAGCACCCTACTAGTCACTGCTTATTCTGTAAAAGTCTGAAGAAGGGACCCGACGAAACGTCACCTTTCATGTTCTCCAGAGATGCTGCCTGACCCGCTGAGTTACTCCAGCACTTTGTGTCTTTTTGTGTAAACCAGCATCTGCAGTTCTCTGTGTGTACATAACCGTGTTTATTTTCTGGCTGGAATGTCTAGATTTTTCAATGAGCACCGAACCTTCTCTGAATGTTCCAATATTTGGAAACCTTAAAAAAAACATACTGTCATTTCCTCTATCCTGTTGTGAATGTAACTTCAAATAACACTTGACAATAACCAAGCTGTTTTAAAATTAAATTCATGAAGTCATACAGCATAAAAAGTCATAGTCTCCAACCTATCCATGTCGACTAAGATGATCATCTACGCTAATCCCACCTGCCTACTTACTACTTACTTTCTGCCTATTATGCCTCCTGGCATGTAGGGCAGCAACGAAAGTCATCCACCCGTCTGTTCTGGGCTAGCTTCTGGACACTACGCCACCTCAGGTCTGTCGATAGCCCTGGAAGTCCATCACGCTCAGTAGTATTGATTCCTTCAGTTGCTGTTTCCATAACATATTTGTTTTACGAGACAGGGTTGTTAGCCCTGTGCTCAACCTCCAACCTGGAGGACCAGTGGATCGCTCTTCGTCTCGCCTCTACCCTTCGATCTGTCCAGCATGGGAGACCCTAACAGGAGACGAATCTCCTGCTGGCATAGCTCTAGGGGTCACTGAGACACACAAGCCCCCCGACCACGACAAGGTTGCAATCCAACGGGGATCCCACCTGCCTACATTTGGCCCATATCCATCTAATCCTTCCCTATCCATATATCTGTTCAACTGTCTTGTAAATGTTGTTACAGTACCTCCCTCAACTACCTCCCCTGGCAATTTGATCCCTATACCCGCCATCCCTTATGTGAAAAGGTTGATCCTCAGGATCCTATTAAATCTTTTTGCTCTCACTTTAAATCTATATCATTTTGTTCTTGATTTCCCCACTCTGGAAAAAAGACTGTGCGTTCATCCCATCTATTCCCTCATGTTCGGTTGGAAGATTGCAACCTTCACGTGGTCCACCCTGTTTCGACGAATGCAATCAACTTGGCGTGCGTGCCCTCATGACCTTATAGACCTCTGTAAGATCACCCCTCAGTCTTCTGCGCTCTAGTGAATAAAGTCCCCAAACTCTCCCTATAGCTCAGGCTCTCGAGTCCAGGCAACATCCTCATAAATCTGTTCAAGAAGGAACTGCAGATGCTGGAAGATCGAAGGTACACAAAAATGCTGGAGAAACTCAGCGGGTGCAGCAGCATCTATGGAGCGAAGGAAATAGGCGACGTTTTGGGCCAAAACCCTTCTTCAGACTGATGGGGGGTGGGGGGGAGAAGGAAGGAAAAAGGGAGGAGGAGGAGCCCGAGGGCGGGGGGATGGGAGGAGACAGCTCGAGGGTTAAGGAAGGGGAGGAGACAGCAAGGGCTAGCAAAATTGGGAGAATTCAATGTTCATGCCATCCGGACGCAAGCAACCCAGGCGGAATATGAGGTGCTGTTCCTCCAATTTCCGGTGTTGCTCACTCTGGCAATGGAGGAGACCCAGGACAGAGAGGTCGGATTGGGAATGGGAGGGGGAGTTGAAGTGCTGAGCCACCGGGAGTTCAGGTAGGTTATTGCGGACTGAGAACGGTGTTCGGCGAAACGATCGCCCAACCTCCGCTTAGTCTCACCGATGTAAATCAGCTGTCATCTAGAGCAGCGGATGCAGTAGATGAGGTTGGATGAGATACAGGTGAACCTTTGTCACACCTGGAACGACTGCTTGGGTCCTTGAATGGAGTCGAGGGGGGAGATGAAGGGACAGGTGTTGCATTTCTTGCGGTTGCAACGGAAAGTGCCCGAGGAGGGGGTGGTACGGGAGGGAAGGGAAGAATTGACAAGGGAGTTGCGGAGGGAGCGGTCTTTGCGGAAGGCAGCCATGGGGGGAGATGGGAAGATGTGGCGAGTGGTGGGGTCACGTTGGAGGTGGCGGAAATGGCGGAGGATTATTTGTTGTATTTGCCGGCTGGTGGGGTGAAAGGTGAGGACTAGGGGGACTCGGCCCTTGTTGCGAGTGCGGGAATGGGGAGAGAGAGCAGTGTTGCGGGGTATGGATGAGACCCTGGTGCGAGCCTCATCTATGGTGGCGGAGGGGAATCCCCGTTCCCTGAAGAGTGAGGACATTTCCGATGCCATGGTGTGGAATATCTCATCCTGGGAACAGATGCGGCGTAGGCGGAGGAATTGGGAGTAGCGGATGGAGTCTTTGCAGGGGGCAGGGTGGGAAAACGTGTAGTCCATATAGCCATGTGAGTCAGTTGGTTTGTAGTGTATGTCGGTCAGAAGTCTGTCCCCTGCGACGAAGATGGTGAGGTCAAGGAATGGTAGGGAAGTGTCGGAAATGGTCCAGGTGTATTGGAGTGCCGGATGGAAGTTGGAATCCTCATAAATCCTCATAAATCTTCTCTGCACTCTTTCCAGAATGACATATTTCCTATCGCAGGGCGACTAAAACTGGATGGATTACTCCAAATAAGGCCTCACCTGTATAAAGTACTACAGACACTGAGTCATAAAACTTCATAATACATACTTTAATAAGAATACATACAGGAACCATATAAATAGGTACTGTAGGCTCTAAGTCCTAGTTTAAACTGAAAGCATGGTTGCTCACATTCCACAAGATGGCATAGTGGAAACCCCACATGGATTACGGATTGGGTCAGCAATAGCTAAACCAGACATGGATCAAATCAGCAATAGTGATTGATCTGCATCGCCAACTGTATTTTAGATTACGGGTGGCTTAATGTCTAGTCATTGTAGACCATGGATAGTCTTTCCACTGAATGGATGGCATGCAATAAAAAAGCTTTCACTGTACCTCGGTCCACAGGACCATGAACGAACCAAAACTAAAAAAACTAATCATAACATCCCAAATTCTTCACTCACTTACCGGACTGATGACGACACGTGTACTCTTGCCTACCCTGTCTACCTGTGATGCCACCTCATTCCATTTCAGTTACTTTTAACGGCATATTATTCACACAGAAACAACTTATTTTTGAGTATTCATTCCCAAGGCGTCTTAAATATATTTTTGTTCAAAAATAAACGCAGCTGGTGACCTGAAAGTCTGCAATAAAATTGTGAAGAAGGCATCTGTTCATTGTTCTGGCTATTGTCATCCATTCATCCGACTGTACTTAACTGCCAACACTCTGGCCTCTCTACTTCATCACCAGAAATTAAAGCACTCCCTCTTGATTCCCCAGTAATCACTTTGCCTGCCTTCAGAAGACTCCTGTAAACCTTTGCCTGTGATCATTCCTTTGATATTTCTCCTTGGGTCTGCTGCTGGTTTATTATTGAAAGCCTGCCAAGATGAGAGAAGGATCTTCAAATATGACTGATGGACCCACTTACTTTCCAAGCAGACTATTGCTAGTGTAACTCTATAGCTTCTATACCCTGCGTATCCCAAACCGTTCCTTCATGGCAGAGTCACCATTACTTCAAGCATATGAATAAATTAAGATCGCGGCCTGCGTGTTATCATGAAGCAATGAGCAATGGAGTCAAATTCAATATTTCAAATCTCCTTATGACTTAGGAGGCCACTTCAGAGGGCCTCTAGTGCTGTAAGGCAGCTACTCTACTGCTGAACCACCGTGCCACCCATAACTCTACCACTGGGCCCCAATGCCGACTTAGAAGGCCATTTCATCCCATAGAGTCCCTGGCTGATCACGCACCCAGCCCATTTCCCAACTAATTTCCCTTTAATCTTTACTCTCCGCATTCTTGCTTGTAGTCAAATTTGTGGGAGGTACTTCACTGTACCGTACATATGACAGTCAAAGGCTTTAGTCAGGCCATGAAAGACCATGTACAGATGTGGGTACACAACCCACTATGGTGGGGACTCAGGATGGCGCAGTTGGCAGAGCCATTGCCTCACAGCATCAGAGACCCGGGTTCGATCATGACCTCGGGTGCTGTCTGTGTGGAGTTTGCATGTTCTCCCTGTGACTGCATGGATTTAGTTTAGCTTAGTTTAGTTTATTGTCATGTGCACCGAGGTACAGTGAAAAGCTTTCCTCCGGGAGCTCCAATTTCCTCCCGCATCCCAAAGATATGCGGGTGTGTAGGTTGATTGGACTCTGTAAATTGTCCCTAATGTGTAGGAAGTGGGAAAGTGAGATAACTAGTGTGAACTGGTGATCCCTGAGTTTGTATGTTTTCCCTGTTTTCCCTAGTTCTTCAAAAGTACTGACACTTTTGAAAAATATAAAGCGGATAAGTCTCCAGGTCCTGACAGGATATTCCCTAGGACATTGAGGGAAGTTAGTGTAGAAATAGCAGGGGCTATGACAGAAATATTTCAAATGTCATTAGAAACGGGAATAGTGCCCGAGGATTGGCGTACTGCGCATGTTGTTCCATTGTTTAAAAAGGGTTCTAAGAGTAAACCTAGCAATTATAGACGTGTTAGTTTGACTTCAGTGGTGGGCAAATTAATGGAAAAGATACTTAGAGATAATATATATAAGCATCTGGATAAACAGGGTCTGATTAGGAACAGTCAACATGGATTTATGCCTGGAAGGTCATGTTTGACTAATCTTCTGGAATTTTTTGATGGGGTTACTAGGGAAATTGATGAGGGTAAAGCAGTGGATGTTGTCTATATGGACTTTAGTAAGGCCTTTGACAAGGTTCCTCATGGAAGGTTGGTTAAGAAGGTTCAATTGTTGGGTATAAATGCAGGAGTAGCAAGATGGATTCAACAGTGGCTGAATGGGAGACGCCAGGGAGTAATGGTGGATGGCTGTTTGTCAGGTTGGAGGCAGGTGACTAGTGGGGTGCCTCAGGGATCTGTGTTGGGTCCACTGTTGTTGTCATGTACATCAATGATCTGGATGAAGGTGTGGTAAATTGGATTAGTAAGTGTGCAGATGATACTAAGATAGGTGGTGTTGTGGATAATGAAGTAGATTTCCAAAGTCTACAGAGAGATTTAGGCCATTTGGAAAAATGGGCTGAAAGATGGCAGATGGAGTTTAATGCTGATAAGTGTGAGGTGCTACATCTTGGCAGGACAAATCAAAATAGGACGTATATGGTAAATGGTAGCGAATTGAGGAATGCAGTTGAACAGAGGGATCTAGGAATAACTGTGCATAGTTCCCTGAAGGTGGAATCTCATACAGATAGGGTGGTAAAGAAAGCTTTTGGTATGCTAGCCTTTATAAATCAGAGCATTGAGTATAGAAGTTGGGATGTAATGTTAAAATTGTACAAGGCATTGGTGAGACCAATTCTGGAGTATGGTTTACAATTTTGGTCGCCCAGTTATAGGAAGGATGTCAACAAAATAGAGAGAGTACAGAGGAGATTTACTAGAATGTTGCCTGGGTTTCAGCAACTAAGTTACAGAGAAAGGTTGAATAAGTTAGGTCTTTATTCTCTGGAGCGCAGAAGGTTAAGGGGGGACTTGATAGAGGTCTATAAAATGATGAGAGGGATAGACAGAGTTGACGTGGACAAGCTTTTCCCATTGAGAGTAGGGAAGATTCAAACAAGAGGACATGACTTCAGAATTAAGGGACAGACGTTTAGGGGTAACATGATGGGGAACTTCTTTACTCAGAGAGTGGTAGCTGTGTGGAATGAGCTTCCAGTGGAAGTGGTGGAGGCAGGTTCAATTTTATAATTTAAAAATAAATTGGATAGGTATATGGATGAGAAAGGAATGGAGGGTTATGGTCTGAATGCAGGCAGATGGGACTAGGGGAAAATAATTGTTTGGCACGGACTTGTAGGGCCGAGATGGCCTGTTTCCGTGCTGTAATTGTTATATGGTTATATGATGATCCGACGTGAGTTTTCTCCGGGTGCTCCGGTTTCCTTTCACATTCCAATGACATGCAGGTTTGTAGGTTAATTGGCTTCTGTAAATTGTCCCCAGTGTGTAAGGTGGAACTAGTGTGCGGGCGCGCACTGGTTGGCATGGACTCGGTGGGCCAAAGGGCCTGTTTCAATGCTGTTTTTAACTAAATTATACTAAATTAAACTAAACTAAACTAAACTAAACAAAACAAAACTAAACTGAACTAAACTAATTAAACTAAGGATAGAAACTGTTGAATATCAACACCTTTAAATGGCTGTTCAGGCTGATGAATATCAAGCCTAAGAGGCTCATGGATAGGCACATGGATATTCAGGAAATGGAAGAATATTGATCATGTGCAGGCAGATGAGAGTTTATCTTCATCTATCCATTTAGTTTATCTATCCTTGATTATGTTCGGCACAGACATTGTGGGCCAAAAGGCCTGTTACTGTGCTGTACTTTTCTTTGTTCTATGTAGGACCATAAATGCCACAATAAAGTAATCTTCCACCCTCATAACATATTGTTTATTGCATATTTATTTGTGGTATTGTTGCATTAATGTTTCCCGTAAAAGATGCAACAAGTAAGAATGTCATTGTTCCATTTCCAGTGCATATGACAATTAAACCCTCTTGGCTACAGGAGAGGTGTCTGTACGGAGTTTGTACGTTCTCCCCGTGACCTGTGTGGGATTTCTCCGAGATCTTTGGTTTACTCCCACACTCCAAAGACGTAAAGGTTTGTAGGTTAATTGGCTTGGCCAATTAAAAATGTAAAAATCGTCCCTAGTTTATGATAGTGTTAATGTGCGGGGATCGCTGGTCGGTGCGGACTCAATGGGCCGAAGGGCCTGTTTTTGCACTGGATCTTTAAACTATACTAAGTTAAACTCTTGATTCTAGAGCCTTGATCTCATAACTTTCCTTCTCCCAAAGAGTGTCCTTATGTTTAATGAAACATCGGCAGACAGACCAGCCAATACTAAACCTCCAAATGGATGGTCTGGAGAGTGGCAATGAGGATCCAGAACATGAGAGCATGATTTTAAAACTAGTCACGCCCCTGAGTCCTTTAGGTGGAAGATAAATAGGGAGCGGCATTTATTCTGAACCCGAACCTTCAACCATATGTTTAGCACATTTTGCTTCATTTCGTGAGCTCCTCAGGAAGACGATTGGAGAAATCCCATGTGACAGGTCGGAGTTTGGTACATTGGAACATCTAAGACAATGTAGCAACTATTTGGTCGAAGGTATCCTGGAGCAATTTCACCATGACTTGAAAACATGGATGTTGCTAACTTGAGGCCACATACATGAAAACAACTGCTTTGAGTTTAACATGTTGCATGTATTATAATATGAAATGCTCTGTCCTTCAATCCATTGTCAATAAGCCGCTAATTGACCTTCCATGCGGTTCCTGTCAGGCTACAACTGCTTCAAGGCTTTCTCCTCTGGCTGGGTTACAGTGATAAAAGGAGTCAAATTCTCCACATTTTAATTTAAATGGGTTATTGGAAATCTGTGAATGATTACAAGGCAGAGTGATTCAGAGGACATCAGTTGCTGTGTTTAACTGATACGTTGAAACTTACTGAATAGTGAAAGGCCTGGATAGAGTGGTTGTGGAGAGGATGTTTCCACAAGTGGGAGGGTTTAGGACCAGTGGTCATTGCCTCAGAATTTATTTCCTTTAGGAAAGTGATGAGGAGGAATTTCTTCAGTCAGAGGGTGGTGAATCTGTGAAATTCATTGCCACAGAAGACTGTGGAGGCCAAGTCAATGGACATTTTAGAGGTGAGATAGATAAGTTCCTGATTCCTGTGGGAGTCAGGGGTTATGGGGTATAAGCAGGAGAATGGGGAGGGAGAGATAGATCAGCCATGATTGAATGGCGGAGTAGACTTGATGGGCCGAATGGCCTAATTCTGGCATGAACTTCATCTCGATCAGATCACAGGCTGATTACATCATGTGACATGGCATGGAGCCAACAAGACCAGGCAGTGCATGTCAACAGAATGTGATTATGTTGATGCAGCCAAGCAAAAATAATCATTTAAAAAATACTGGAAGAACTCATCATTCGGTAAGAACAATGAAGAAGGTAAACAGAGTTTAAAATTAGGCAAAGATAGACACAAAATGCTGGTGAACTCAACACTTACACTCAGTCCGATTAGGCCTACTGCATCTCCTGGTTGCTAACCATTTCAACTTCCCTCCCCATTACCCACACTGACCTCTCCGTCCTGGACCTCCTCCAGTGTTGGGCCACATGCAAATTGAAGGAACGGCACATCACATTTCACTTGGGCCGCTTACAACCTAATGATATGAACATTGAATTCTCTCATTTTCAGATAACTTTTAAAAACATTCTTCCCCTCTGTCCCCATTAAAAGTCAATAACCAGTTCCACAGTTCACAACGATGTAGCCCTCTTGGGTTTGCATCATCCCTAGCCAACAATCAGCCGATGGGAACCACCCTCCTGAGGTCACCTGTTGCCGGCCCTGATTTGTCCTGGTCTTTTCTTGCTTCTAGTTCCTCCCCCCTACAGTCAGTCTGAAGAACGGTCCCATCCCGAAAAGTCACCTATGCATTTTTTCCAGGGACGCTGCCTGACCCGCTGAGTTACTCCAGCATTTTGCATCGATCATTGGTAGAAACACACCTGTAGTTCTTTTTGTTTTTCCTGGGTCTGAACTATCTGTTAGTTCAGTCTTTGATGTTAGATTTCAGAGATACAGCTCTTCTGTCTTCCAAGTCCGTGCCGACCAGCGATCACCCTGTACACTAACATTACCCTACACACTAGGGACAATTTTTACCAACGCCAATTGACCTTCAAACCTGCCACCTTTGGAATGTGGGAGGAAACCGGAGCAACCGGAGCAAACTCACGCGTTCACGGGGACAATGTACAAACTCCGTACAGACAGCACCCGTCATCAGGATGGAACCTGGGTCCCTGGCGCTGTAAGGCAGCAACTCTATCGCTGCTCTACTGTGCTGCCTCCACTGAGTTGGTCTTCCAAAGTCTCAGGAAACCTGACCAAAGAGAGGCAAGGAGAGGTTTGGGCCAAAGTTAACGGTTCCCTCTCGGCCCTCTTCAGAACCACTCTGATATAAATGTACTGACGTAAGCCATCTAGTAGCCAAGCTGACTTGCAGATGAGAGATCCTATCAACGATAGAGCACCCAGTCAAAATACCACACCATGCATGCAGCTGGGAATCATAAATCTCTGCCTGACACCCTGACTTCAGCTTCATTGAGACCAATATTTTCAGCTGGAGATCCTTCGAGAAGGCTGTTGGGAATGTATTTTGTGAACACGAGCCCCAATTTTAGCTATACCACACCGTTAACATTCTCACCTCGAAATCAGAAGTTTAGCTGTCAATTCCCCGTCCAGATATTTGAAGTTAAAATCTATGTTGACAATTCAGTTCTACTCCTAAAGATTAACTTTAAGTGCTCAAACTGGCAGCAAAATCAAGTTTGAGGATGGCACAGTGGTACAGCTGCTCCCTCAAAGCTTCAACAGCCCAGGTTCGATCCTGACCTCGGGTGCTGTCTGTGTGGAGTTTGCACGTTCTCCCTGTGATTGCGTGGGTTTTCATTGGGTGCTCTGGTTTCCTCCCACATCCCAAAGACATGCTGGTTAAGAGTTTAATTGGCCTCTGCATATGTCCCGACTGTATAATGGTATTGATGTTGGAATTGGTTTGTTATTGTCACACTTACCGACAAACAGTGAAATTATTTGTTTTGAGTGTTATTCTGGTAAATTATGTCTCACATGAGCACATGAGGTGGTGCGAAAGAGAAAATTAACAGAACATAGAATATGGTGTTCCAGGCCTGGAGAAAGTGCAGGTAAAAAAAGTGCAAGGGATGCCAACAAAGTAGATTGGAAGATTGGGAATTAATCCCCAGAATGAGAGTTTCATTCAATGTTCATGATTTTCGGAATGTCAAGTGGTTGATGGGAATGCCGAGAGAATAAAATGGGCGTAGTGCAAATGGGTGATGGGTGGTGGGTGTTACTTCATCGGGCCGACGGGCCTGTTTCGCTCTGTGATTCTGTAACGATGAGAAAGCAAAAAAGGGGCACTGAACGTTGTGTGTTTCTCCATCAGGAGTGCATGGAAGCCACATACAGACAGCAGAGGGAACATAAAACAATAAAAGTAGTCCGTTAACCTGATGAGAGTGAGATTGGAAGCAGCCGGTCAGACAGGTAGCACCAGGCCCAGCCACGGCAGCCCCTACAAGCCCAGCCTCGGACACCTCTCCCACCTCACAACCTCCAGGCTTGGAGTGGGAACAATCTAATCCAGAGGTACCGCCTAAGGAGAAGAAGTCTATGGGAGAGCTGCAATACCAGGTGTGCCCTCTGCCAGATGGGATGTTAAATTAAAACAGGATGATAGTACATTGCAATGTACAGCTTTGTTGGGCAAATATTTCGACAGATAAGCAATAAACTGCACATTGGAATGTATTTAAACAGAGTTCTTTTGTGCAAACTATGGTAAATTAATCTAACAGAGAACTGAGCAGTTCATTGAGTTACAGAACTCCTTCTCACCCTTGACTTCCAAGTTCTGAACACTTCTGCTTCAAACGTCCTGAGGGTGATTGCAGATAGTCAAGAGACTAAATGTAGTAAAGTTTATGTTAAAAACACACGGGCTCTGGTTTCAGTCTTTTGAATACAAGCATATGTGCGGTGCCCATGTTTAACAAAAAACATAACTGGTATTTTAGGTTTTGCACACTTGATATTGAATTGCATGCATGACGAAGATAGTCAGGTATCTTATTTTCCTCAAGGTTATGTTTCCTTAATTAAACATATGTAACGTATGAAATGTTTCCCTTTCAGTTGACACTTTAAGAAACTGTACAGTTACAATATTAAGATGAGTATTGCTCAGGGGTTGACACTGTATTCTTCTTGAGATTCTTTAGAATTTATGTTAGAATTTGGTTTATAGACATGGTTATATAAAACATAGAACACTACAGCACAAGAACAGGCCCTTCAGCTCACAAAGTCTAAGCCAAACATGATGCCGGCCAACTCTTACCTGCCTGCATATAATCCATATCCCTTCATTCCCTGCATATCTATACGCCAATCCAAAAGTCTCTTAAAAGCCACGTTTACATTTTAGAGTTTAGAGATACAACATGGCCCCTCAGCGCACCAAGTCCGCGCCAACCAATGATCACCCGCACACTAGTTCTATCTTACACTTTAGAAACAATTTACAGAGGCCAATTCACCCACAAACCCGGATGTCCTTGGAAGGTGGGAGGAAACCGGAACACCCGGAGAAACCCCTCATGGTGTTAGGCGAACATACAAACTTCACACAGACAGCTCCCGAGGTCAGGATCGAACTTGGGTCTCTGGCGCTGTAAGGTAACAACTCTACCACTGCACCACTGTGCCGCCCAATTATCTTGCTTGGGACATTTAAAAGACATTTGGTCAGGCACATGGATAGGAAAGGTTAAGGGGGATGTGGGCCAAACGTAGGCAGGTGGGATTAGGGTAGATGGGGCATCTTGGTTGGCATGGGGAATTTGGACCAAAGGGCTGTATGACTTTGCATGTGTTTTCTTTCAGTTTATCCCTTCAGGACCTCTAATTGTTCTTCTTTTAATGTTGAACTATAATGGTTGCCTTCTGTGATTATTGTAGAATGCGGTTTTAACTCAGACTTTTCGTGATTAATTATATGGATGATAACACTGTGTGGTTAGAAGCAACCAGTCAGAAACTAAACACGAACATTATGTTCTCATAATGGATCATATCTTTCCGCTGCAGATATTTTAATTTAACACGTATGGCAATTCTTTTCTCTGACAGCTGTGGAGTTCAAAAGTTTAGTTTAGTTTAGTTTATTGTCATGTGTACCGAAGTGTAGTGAAAAAACTTTTTGTTGTGTTTTAATCAGTGAGTGGAAAGATAATACATGATTACAATTGAGCCGTCCGCAGTGTACAGGTACATGATAAAGGGAATAATGTTCAATGCAAGATAAAGTCTAGTAAAGCCGACTAGAGATTGTCCGAGGGTCTCCAATGAGGTAGATAATAGCTCAGGTCTGCACTCTAGTTGTTGATCGGTTGGTTCAGTTGCCTGATAACTGTTGGGAAGAAACCATCCCTGAAAAGGAGAAAGGCTTGAAACCCAACGCATACCCACTTATAGAAACGTTTCATTCCTTCCTGGTACATCGTCTTCACAAATCAACATGCATAATCTCAGGGCATTCGGAATCACAAACATTTTATCAACCAATGTTGTACATTTTAAGTGTGTAGGAGTGAACTGCAGATGCTGGTTTGCACTGAATATACAGTAGACACAAAATGCTGGAATAACTCAACGGGTCCCAGGAGTAAAGGAATAGATGACATTTCGGGTCGAGATCCTTCTTCAAACATTTCAAGATCTCCTGTACTGACATTACGAAGGAAAATGCAGCATCCAATTAACGTGCAACAAGACCACTAATTACCAATGACGCAAATGACGGGCTTATCTGTTTTTTATTTCTGGTCTTGGATGGAAATTAAATGTTAATTAGAACAGTGGGAAACTCTGTTTGCTGAAATAATGCTGTTTGACCCATTGTATCTAAATTAGAGTGCCGATAGGATTTCAGTTAAAATTTTCAGTTGAAAGGTTTTGCCTCTGACAATGCAACGTACCTGTAGTACGGCACTAATGTTTCAGCGTAGATTGGCGGCACGATGCGCAGCGGTAGAGTTGCTGCCTTACAGCGCCAGAGACCCGCATACGATCCTGACCACGGGTGCTGTCTGTACAGAGTTTGTACATTCTCCCTGTGACCGCGTGGGATTTCTCCGGGTGCTCCGTTACCTCCCACACTCCAAAGACGTACAGCTTTGTAGGTTAAGTGACTTGGTATCAATGTAAACATTGTCCCTAGTGTGTAGGCCATAGACAATAGGTGCAGCAGTAGGCCATTCAGCCCTTCGAGCCAGCACCGCCATTCAATGTGATCATGGCTGATCATCCCCAATCAGTACCCCGTCCCTGCCTTCTCCCCATATCCCCTGACTCCGCTATCTTTAGGATAGGGTTAATGTGCGGGGATCGCTGATCGGTGAGGACCCGGGGGGCCTGTTTCTGTGCAGTATCTCTAAACTAAACTAAAAAAAGTCCGCACCGACCAGCAATCCCCAAACATTAATACTATCTTTCACCCGGGACAATTTTTACATTTATGCCAAGCCAATTAACCTGCAAACCTGTACATCTTTGTAGTATGGGAGGAAACCGAAGTTCTCAGAGAAAACTCATGCAGGTCACGGGGAGAACGTACAAACCCAGACAGACAAGCACCCGTTGTCGTGATCAAACCCGGGTCTCTGGCGCTGTAAGTGCTGTAAGGCAGCAACACTGACGCTGCGCCACCATGCCACCCACAGATTAATTGGCTTCTGTAAAAATTATGTTGTCCCTAGTGTAGAATAGTGCTTGTTTCTGGAGTGGATTTTGAATCCTTAAGCAATAAAAGTACTGAGCGTCTGCCTTACTGAAACATGCCACATACTTACTTCACCTGCCTGTGCCATACATCCTGAAGGTGTCTCAATTCAGAGATCTGATGGTGGCCTTGGGCAAAGCAAAGAGCGGAGGGATCTGCTTCCATCTTCTTGCGGTGCTAGCATGTGGCAGTCCAACCAATTCTTACTCCTTGGATGTGAAATATCTAAGGGTGAAGCGCCTTCCCCACTACCTGTAATGCAAAGTCACTTTGGCTACCCTGTCAAAGGTTTACATCCCACCCCATGCACACATGATGAAGCTTGCGGGGATCGCTGTGCAATGTTCTCAATGGCCTTGAAACAAAATATCCCAAGACCCTGTTCATCATGACCAGAGACTTCATTCAAGCCAACTTTCAGAGCGTGCTACCAAAATATGACCATCACTTCTCCTGTTCCACCAGAGGCCTGAACATTCTTGACTATTGCTACATAACCTCCAAAGTTCCATCACTCATCTGCACTCCATCACTGGGCTGTGCTCCTTCTCCAGCTTACAAGCAGAAACTCAAGGTTTCAAGGTTTCAACGTCAGTTTCAAGGTCAGTTTATTGTCACATGTACCAATTAAGGTACAGTGATATTTGAGTTATACTAAGTGAAAAGCAACAAGACACGCAGCCACATAAAATAAACTTCCACCACAGCGGCTCCCATGATGGAGCCAATCTTCTCCTTTATTCTTTCTGTTTAGGGTTAGGGTCTCAAGTGTCAAGCACAAAGGTCCAACCTCCCTTCCATTGACTCCATTTATACCTCACGCTGCCTCAGCAAGGACACCAGTATAATCACGGGTGAGTCGCACACCCTGGTCACCCTTTCCCCCCCTCTTCCATCAGGCAAAAGGTATAGAAGTGTGAACATGCACACCTCCAGATTTAGGGATAGTTTCTTCCGAGCTGTTATCAGGCAACTGAAACTGACACAACTAGAGAGCAGTCCTGAACTACTATCTACCTCATTGGTGACCCTCGGGCTATCTTTGATCAGACTTTACTGGCACTAAAGTTTACCTTGCACTAAATGTTATTCCCTTATCATGCATCTATACACTGTAAATGGCTTGATTGTAATCTGGTATTGTCTTTCCGCTGACTGGTTAACATGTGCCAAAAGCTTTTTACTGTACCTCAGTACATGTGGCAGTAAACTAAACTGAAATGAACTGAGGCCATATAGTGCTGGTCTGAGGAAATAGATGAGTTCTTATGTGACTCCTTTGAGTTGGTGGACATTCAAGGAACCGCAGGCCATCATAAATACTGTAAGTATGCTCCTGCTGTCACAGACTTCATCATGTTGAAGACTCCATGCCAAAATAAATCAATCCAAGTGTTCCCCAACTGGAAATCATGGAGAAACCAAGAGATCGGCTCCCTACAGAAGATCGACACAAAAATTGGGATAACTCAGCGGGACAGGCAGCATCTCTGGAGAGAAGGAATGGATGACTTTTCAGGTCGAGACCCTTCTTCAAACTGGTTAGGGATAAAGGAAACGAGAGATATAGATGGTGATGTAGAGAGATAAAGAGTCCAGGTCTGAGACGTTCAAGTCATGTGACTGACTTGTATCTAAATCTAGATGTGACCTTCGCAAAGCTTCAGGGATGTCAAGTTCATAAGTTCATGTCATAGAAGCGGAAACATCACCGATTCCATTTCTCCAGAGATGCTGCCTGACCTGTTGAGTAACTCCAGCATTTTGTGACTGTCTTCGGTGTAAAGCAATATCTTCAGTTCCTTTCTGCACATTATGATCTGCTTGGATGGAATGCAAAACAAAAATATTCACTGCATCTCAATACGTGCGACAATACTAATGAACCTAAACCTACCGTGTGAGCACCAGCTAATGTCCCACATGCACTCGGAACGATGAGAGCATCGTTTGTTTAATCTTGGCATCTGCTGCAAGGATTGAATGGACACGAACCGAGGCCAAGATAAGTTACCAAACCTCTCAGCTTTACTTTTTTACCTCAGCTTAAAACTGATTTGCTTCAGATGTTTTTGGCTGCGATACCAAACGTATTTTCTCATTGATAATCAAAGAATCACGGTGAGATGGGCAAAGTTTAAAGGAGTAGTGCGAGGCCACTTTTTCACACAGAGGGTGGCGAGTGTCAGGAGTGCCCTGCCAGAGGTGGTGATGGAGGCAGACGTGATAGCGGCATTTAAGACACTTTTGGATAGGCACATCGTTGTGCAGGGATTGGAGGACATGGATTTTGTGCAGGAAGATAAGGGCTGGTCTTGGCACCGTAATCTGCACAGACATTGTGGGCCGAAGGGCCTGTTCTTGTGCTGTACCGTTCTATGTTCTATGTCCTAATTCAAAGAACAGAGATCACCCTCTAATCCTCCAGGTATCATTCTGGTAAATCCTTTCCAAAGCCTCCACATCCTTCCTGTAATGAAGTGATCAGAACCAACCTGATCCAATTAGGTGACCCACTTTGTAACAATCCATGATGATTGGAATTTCTCTCCCCCCAACCCCCACACCTTTGAAAACCATCAGCTGACCACCCAAACAATAAGTAAATAAAGGATGATCTATTGGTAATGAAGGATGTATGCAGATATACCTCCAGTGAGAAGTGGCGTGACCACTTGCCTCCTCCCATCATGTTTTCTCCTGATGGTAGCCTGACATCAAAGGCTATAGACAAGATAAGAATTGAGAGGGAGGGGGGGAGGGGGGAGGGGGGAGGGGGGAAGTGGGGAAGGGGATATGCTGGAGTAACTGACTGGCCCAGATGTGGATAGGTGACATTTTGGGTCAGGACCCTTCTTCAGACCTGAAACGTCAACTCTCCATGTTCTCCAGAGATGCTGCCTGACTCACGGAGTTACTCCAGCACTTTATGCCATTCTTTTCCAAACCAGTATCTGCAGTTCCTTGTGTCTCTATAAGAAAGTGTAATATTATGCACTGTGATTTGGGTTGTGAGTGACTTTCGGGTGACATAGACAGGCGAGTAAACTCTGTTGATAAATTCCAGATGACATTTAACGCAGTAAAATGTAAACGCAAATGTTGCCTTGTAGTTTTTATCAATGGGGCCATGCAGTGCACAAACAAAAAGGGTTTATAGACCTACGAGGATCACTGGTTGGTCCACATCCTGTTTTGAATGCCTTATTATAGGAAAGATACTACAGCCATGGAGAGGGTGCTTGAGGAAAGTCAGGAACAGAGGCTTTGGTGTTGAGGCAAAACTTTAACAAAAAATGAACTCTTTTCTTTAGAGCCAAGATAGTAAAGAGATCAGAAAGAAGTTTTCAAATTGTGCAAATTTGTCCTACTGCACTGTGGGGAAGCTAGAGGGCATCAATTGATCTCTCACTGAACAAAGAATGCATTTAGGAAACATCCTCAGTTTAGTTTAGAGATACATGGAAACAGGCCTTTTGGCCCACGGAGTCTACACTGGTCATAGATCACCATTCACACTAGTTCTATGTTATCCCACTTTCTCATCCCCTCCCTGGACATTAGGAGTAATTTTACAGAGGACAATTAACTGAAAAACCAGTATGTCTTTGGGATGTGGGAGGAAACCGAAGCATCCGGAGGAAACCCATGCTCACAGACAGAACCTGCAATCTCCACACAGACAGCACCCGAGGTCAGGATCAAACTCGGGTCTCTACCGCTATGAATCAACAGCTCTACCGGTTGCACCACTGTGTCTTATTAAACACACAGAATGGTTATGACAAGGAAAGTCCCAGCAGTAAATGATGGCAGCAAATCCAAAATGTTTTTGAGGATGTAAATTTCTATATGACTAAAATTCTGATCTTGACCACTTCCTGTTGTTCTGTACATTGAATTTAGAAAAAACGCTGTCAATTACGGCTGAGATTTTTGGCCATCTTACTCAGAGTCCCCCTCCGCTGCGCAGGACAAAAGGATTTTTCCCATCGATGAAAATTAAAAGAGTTATTAGTGTTTAAAAAATGTTGAGATTCTCTCTCCTGAAGGCCACGCCCCTTCCGGGGGGACTATAAAACCGAGAAGTGTTGAGTGCTTCAGTCAGTCTCTGCAGGATGGGGGAGCAAGCGGGTCACGTCTCTCCGTCTGAGCTGTGAATAACACTGAACACATGCCTACTGAACTGTGAGTGGTTTTACTGACCTGTCAGTGCCCTTAATGTGTTTTGAAAATATAGTTTGGAAATGCTAAAGCTGTGTTGCCTTTGGTTTGCAAATGCGAAAGCTGTGTTGCCTTTGGTTTGGAAATGCGAAAGCTGTGGTGCCTTTGGTTTGGAAATGCTGAAGCTGTGTTCCCTAATTAAAGTTGCCTTGCCTAATTAAAGTTGCCTTGCCTAATTAAAGTTGCCTTGCCTTCTATATAATTAAAAGTCTAATCTTGACCACTTCCTGTTTGCGCTTTATATTGATTTATGAAAAAAACGCTACCATGTATGGCTGTGATTTTTGGCCATCTTACTCAGAGTCCCCCTTCGCTCATTAGGTGCCGATGATTTTTCCCATGAAAAATAAAAGAGTTATTAGTGTTTTAAAAAATGTTGAGAATCTCTCTCCTGTCAATCATGCCATGAAGGCCACGCCCCTTCTGGTGGGAGGGGGGAGGGACTATAAAACCCAGAAGTGGTTTAAAAAAAAACTTTTAATTCTTTTTTTCAAAAGCAAAAACTAAACAACAAAAAATGAATGAAAAACATAACAGTGATGTTGATACATAGGGATCAAGGTTACATTAATGGCAGGTATAACCTAAATATGAGTCCAGTGTCAAAATACACTTTGAATATAGTCCTCCCGGTCTCTATGTAAATATAGTTAAGTGTTTAAAAGAGAGCTTATATGTATAAAAACAAAAACCTGGACCCACTGCAGTTCGCTTACCGCCACAACAGATCAACGGTGGATGCGATCTCGCTGGCTCTCCACTCCGCTCTGGACCACTTGGACAACACCAACTCAGGCTGTTGTCAGGCTGTTATTCATTGGCTACAGTTCGGCATTTAACACAATCATTCCCTCCAAGCTGGTTACCAAACTCTCAGAACTGGGTCTCTGCGAATCCCTCACCAATTGGATCCTCGACTTCCTCATTCACAGACCACAATCTGTCCATATTGGTGGAAATGTGTCAGCCGCGATAACAATCAGCACGGGAGCACCTCAAGGCTGCCTGCTCAGCCCCTTGCTGTACTCACTCTATACTCATGACTGCGTAGACGGACATAGTGCGAACTCCATCATCAAGTTCGCTGACGACACCACTGTTGTGGGACATATCACTGATGGAGATGAGTCAGAGTATAGAAGTGAGATCGACCGTTTGACAAAATGGTGCCAGCACAATAACCTGGCTCTCAACACCAGCAAAACCAAGGAACTGATTGTGGACTTCGGAAGGGTTAGGATGGGGTCCCATAGTCCCATTTATATCAAAGGCTCAATGGTGGAGAGGGTCAAGAGCTTCAAATTCCTGGGCGTGCATATCTCTGAATGCTCTCCTGGTCGGAGAACACTGATGCAATTATAAAGAAAGCACATCAGCGCCTCTGCTTCCTGAGAAGGTTACAGAGAGTCGGTATGTCAAGGAGGACTCTCTCGAATTTCTACAGGTGCACAGTAGAGAGCATGCTGACCGGTTGCATCGTGGCTTGGTTCGGCAACTTGAGCGCCCAGGAGCGGAAAAGACTGCAAAAAGTCGTAAGCACTACCCAGTCCATCATCGGCTCTGACCTCTCTACCATCGAGGGGATCTATCGCAGTCGCTGCCGCAAAAAGGCTGCCAGCATCTTCAAGGACCCACACCATCCTGGCCACTCACTCATCTCCCCGCTGCCTTCAGGTAGAAGGTACAGGAGCCTGAAATCTGCAACATCCAGGTTCAGGAATAGCTGCTGCCCCACAGCCATCAGGCCCACTCAACTCAAACAAAACTCTGATCATTAATAGCCCATTGCACTTTATCTGTTTATTTATGTGTGTATATATATATATTCATTGGTATATGGTCACACTGATCAGTTCTGTTCTGTATTTATTTATGCCTACTATATTCTGTTGTGCTGAAGCAAAGCAAGAATTTCATTGTCCTATCTGGGACACATGACAATAAACTCTCTTGAATCTTGAATCTTGTATCTCAACATTGCTCCAAACCTGTGCTACCCATGTACCTGCCTAACTGTTTCTTAAACACCGTGATAGCCCCTGCCTCTGGTAGCTTGTATCTTGGAGTGCATACTGTCGTTGTGTCCTTGGGCAAGACACTTCACCCACCTTTGCCTGTGTGTGAATGTGTGTGAATGTGTGTGAGTGATTGGTGGTGGTCGGAGGGGCCGTAGGCGCAGAATGGCAGCCACGCTTCCGTCAGTCTGCCCCAGGGCAGCTGTGGCTACAGAAGTAGCTTACCACCACCGAGTGTGACTGAGGAGTGAATGAATAATGCAATGTAAAGCGCCTTGAGTATTAGAAAGGCGCTATATAAATCCCATCCATTATACACCCACCACCACCCTTTGTGTGATAAGATTACCCCTCAGATTCATATTAATAATTCGCCCTGTGATTTTTGCTCAGTGTTTGCTGTTGACTCTAATGGAATGAATGTTGGAAATCGTACAGCGTGCTTGTGCCGACACCGTAGCATGTTTAGCTCTATTGACCAAGGATGGATTGCTAAATGGTTACCTGGAAACTCAATGATGTCTTGGCAGATTACACTGAAAGTGGTGCTCTGGTCAGTTGGACCATTTTCATGTGATGTTCACCAGTGTGTGTACCTTACACAAGGATGTGTCTTCACCGTGCATGCCAATTGTGATTGTTTCCTTATTCACGCATCTTAATTTCAGGAGCCTATTAGGCATCAGTACTTCTTCTTCTTGCATATGGGGCATGCACAGCCTAAAGTTGTAGGACAACTTGTTCTATTTGATATAATTTGATTGCGCACATCAGGTTGGGGGTTGCATTCGTCAAAACAGGGTGGACCACGTGAAGGTTGCTATCTTGCACCCCACATCAGTATTTAACAGAGAGAAAAAAAAGAAAGAAAGATACACGTCCTCCCTAGGTTATGAACAATACAATACAATACAATACAATACAATACGGTTTTATTCGTCACATTGCACATAAAGTGCAAGTGAAATGAATTTGCCAGCAGCGGTACAATGATAAAGAACACACAATACACAATAAAAAATTAACACAAAATTTGGTCAGCCCTCCTCCATTTTCCACCGTGGTCGGGACCTCAACCCTCCGCAGCCGTCGCTGCGGGTGTCCTGATGTTTAGACAAGGTAAGTCCAAATAAGTCCTGAATCGGTGCCTCCCCACCGGAGACCGCGGCTTCAAATGGTGTAGGCCGCAGGCCGGCGGTCGAAGATTTAAAGTTCCCGCCGCGTCGCAGCCAGAAGCACCGCAGACCGCAGGGCCAGCGGTCAGAGCTCCCCTCCAGGTGTGATGGTAAGTCCACGCCGGGCCCGCGGTAGAAGTTGGCCACGGGCCGACAGTGATGGCCTCTTCTTCTCCCGGGTCCACCACAAGGGATCCCGGGCTGTAGACGCCGCTCCAGCTGGAGCTCTGCAGACCGCGGCTTCAGGCTTCAGGCTGCCGCGGGCCAGCGAAACGGAGCGCTCCCCTCCGGCGAGCCCCAGCGAATGCTCGCCCGCTCCACGCCGAGAGTCCACGCTGCGCCCGCTGCTGAAGCCCCGGGTGCGTCTCCGGGAAAGGCCGCCCGATCCTCGCTGTTAGGCCACGGGGGAGGCGACCTGGAAAAAGTCGCCTCTCCATGGAGGCGGCCGAAACGGTTTCCCCCTCACCCCCCCACACCACCCCCCACACAAGACACACAAAGAAACATTAAAAACACACTTTAAAACATACTAAAACATACTAACGTATGTTTACATTGTGCATCTGATGTATGTACAATGTATGTACAATGTATGTACAATGTATGTACGTATCTGCATATGAACATTATGGAGGCTGGCAAGATGGATTTGCTAGCTACTGCAGGACTGCAGGCATTTTCTGCCATGTGGGAAATTAGTTCAGGACAATATCATCGGGGGGCAGTCGAGAAAGCAGAGGGACCTGGCGAGGGGGCTGTCGAGAACGAAGGGGGACCCGGCAGGGAGGGCCGCTTGCTGCCACGTGCGACAGCAGGCAGAATATAAACCTGTTCAGTTAACCTTTGTAACTTTGTCGGCGCAAGTAACGTGGTGACTCTTGTGTACTGCCCAGGTGAGGTTTGCTGCATGAGTTTAACGGGTTGTGCGCAAAACAAAGCATCTCACTGTTCCTGGGTACATGTGACAATAAAGTATCACTGAGTTGAATCATTGAATCATTGAATCTTGTAAAAAAATCAGGTTGAGTTAAAAACCCTGGTTTAACTGTATGTTTCCTCTCATTTAGATTACCAATTATGAATAACCCATCGTTTAAACCTGCTATATTAGATGGGGGGTTTAAACAATGGGATGATTTAGGAATTACAAGGATAGAACACCTTTATAGAAAATGAAAATTTCTTTTATTCCAGGAGTTACAAGATATTTATGGATTGTCTCCACAACATTTGTTTAGGTATTTACAAATTAGAGATTATATTAAATCCAATACACAAGATTATAAAAATAAAGAAGCAGGATTGTTAGACGAACTGTTTAATTTATATCCAAATACAGAAAAATTAATAGCCTATATATATAACATCATTTTGGATAAGGAGAATCCAATAACGGAAATATATCGTCAAGCATGGGAAAATGAAATGGGATTGGCTATAACAAAAGAAAACTGGGAAGAAAGTCTACAACGAATACACCGGTGTTCATTAAACGCCAGACATATATTGATACAATTTAAAGTATTATATAGGTTACATTATTCGAAAACTAAATTAAATAGTATTTTTCCGAATCTCTCTGCTATTTGTGATAAGTGCAAGAAAGCAGAGGCAAATTTAATACATAGTTTCGTTACATGTCCTAAATTGAATTATTACTGGACAGAAATTTTTAAAGTTATTTCTGAAGTCATCAAAGTTAAATTGGACCCTAACCCAAAGCTAATAATATTTGGAATTCCGGATTTACATCTATCACTTACAGTAAATCAAAGAAATTTCTTTGATTACTGTTTGATAATTGGGAAAAAAATCATATTGAAATTTTGGAAGGGAACATTATCCCCCACAACCAAAATGTGGGCAACAGAGATGATGGAGACGTTACATCTGGAAAGAATTAGATTTGTCCTATTGGACAAGTATAATTCTTTTGAACAGATATGGTCTCCATATATACAGTATTTAGAGAAGTAGCTGTTTGGCAACACAGCTCGGCGTGCACCCTGCGGGATTTGGTGAGAATAATTCATTTTTATATTGGAATTAACATATATGTCTTTATTGATACTATCACTTGTAGTAGTGTTATTAACAATACATATTGTGGTTTTTCATTTTTTTTTTTTTTTTTTTTTTTTTTTTTTTTCGTTTCTCTTTTCTTTCTTATATATAATCAAATTATTATTTAATCACTCTCTTAATGATTTATAACTGTTCTATTCTTTTTCTATCATTATTTCTAAAAAAATAGTAGATAAGTATTACTAGTGTTTTACTTAATGCAAATTGAATTAATTTGATATAAAGTTGTTTGAAGCATTGTAATTGATTACCTTTAATAAAAAAATATATTAAATAACTGTATGTTTCCTTGGTTGACATATCTTTATTTGATTACATTGTCGGAGGCTGCATTTGAACTTGCACAGCTGTCCAAGCTACCGACGGTTCTCAGGAACGGAGACCTGCCGTAACCTCAGAGGACCTGCTCCCAATGTTCGAGCAGGTCGTGGCTGAAAAGGTAGGTTTCAGATATACTTGAAATAAGTAAATAGAGGAAGAGAAACAGGAAATGCTAGAAAGACTTACTGGTTCGACAGACTGTGACTAATGGTCACCACAGGAATTGGAGCTTAGGCTTCAACTGCCCACAATGCATCTGAACGTTAAATGTTTCTTGGTGACACAAAGATACAGCTGAGTTTATATTTAAAAAAGCACAGAGCGCAGGAGTAACTCAGTGCTTCCTCGCACATTCTACAGGTTTGTAGGTTAATTGGCTTTGGTAACAATTAACAAATTGTAGGATAGTGTTAATGTGTGGGGATCGCTGGTCAGTGCGGGCTCGGTGGGCCGAAGCGTCTGTTTCTGCGCTGTATATCTAAAGTCTAAAGTTATCAGCCTTATTACTTCTTACATTAACGGTCTGCCGAGGTGTGCCTAACATTTAGTGACCTGCGTAACTGTGTTTCTGTGGAACGGGTATTGGTTGGATTATTACTTCACAGAACTCATGTTCAACACATCGCTTAACTGAGTTATTCTTGATCGTTTGCCCTGACGGGCTTTTCCCGGCCAAGGCGCGACACAAAAAGCTTTTCCTTCCCCTCTCAGCTCGATATCAGCCCAGTACATAATTGGTGTCCCAGCCATGAAATGATATACATAAATGTTTGGAGAAGACTTAAAGTTCCATTCTCTGGAGAAGATTGATACAATCTGTAATGATCAGTGCGCCAGATAATACATCTAACGTCCCCGAGGAGCCACACAAATTCCATTTGCTAGACAGTTTCTCCTTTCAGAATGAAGAGCCTTTCTTTCCAACAATATTATCACTAATAATTACTACGAGCATCATAAATTGTTAAAGTTCCATTTGGATCAATCGCTATTTCTGAACATAACATACTGACCCTCTCAGTGCAGCTAAAATTAGAGCAGGGGCCTGGATTAGTGGGCAACCGACTCTCAGAAATGGAGTTCAGCTTGTTCTGGGCCATTGATGAAAATACTGTGAATAATGTGTAAACCAATTGGGCAATATAATAAAATTGGCATGGTTGACTCTGATTCTGAAATTAAGTTCCATTGACTTCAATGGCACTAAATATCTTAAGTTCATAGGTTATAGGCGCAGAGTTAGGCCATTTAGCCCATCAAGTCTACTCAGCCATTCAATCATGGCCGATCTATCTTTCCTTATCAGCTCCCATTTTCCCGCCTTCTCCCCATAACCCGTGACACCCGTACTAATCAAGAATCGGTCATTCTCTGTCTTAAACATACCCAATGACTTGGCCTCCACAGCCGTCTGTGACCAAAGTTCAATGAGCTCTGGTCACTATGTAAGGTGCAAGATGTGAGGTGCAAGGTGCTATGCCTGTCTTTTTGTGGGATTAGCGGTACAGTTTTTGTTTCAGTCTCATTCAGGCCCACTCCCTCAACATATTCTCCACGACATTGACAACAGCATTGTAGCTGCTTCTTATACTTTACTGTCTCCATTACTGTCGTGGCCAGTTTCCACCCTACTCTCACCTACGAAAGGTCCCACTCATACTCTTCCCTGCCCTTTCTGGACCTCTCCATCTCCATCTCCATCTCAGGGGATAGGTGAGCCACAAACATCCACCACAAGCCCACACACTCCCACCACTACCTTGACTCTACTTCTTCCCAACCCATCTCCCATAATGAATCCATTCCAGTCTCTCAATCTCCGCTGCATTGGCTCCAATGGTGACACGTTCTGCACGGGTGCATCTGCAATGTCTTCCTGTTGTTCTTGTCTTCCTCTTTTCTGCAGTGGACAGTCTCTTGACCATATCTCATCAACTTTCCTCACCCTTTACTCTCACCCCTCTTTCTCTTGGATAAAACAAACACAGCGTTCAGTTCTTTCCTTCAACAGTCTCCGGATTCAACATATCATCCTTAATAATTTGAGTCATCTTTAACAAGCTTCCACCACTAGAAGTACACAAAACCCTTTTAATCTCCATTAATTCAGGCCTTAGACTTTAGACTTCAGAGATACAGCACAGAATTAGGCCCTTCGGCCCACCCACTCCGTGCCGACCGGCACTAACACGATCCTGCAAACTATTGGTAATTTTCAATTTTTAAGTGAAGCCAATTAAACTACAGACTTGTACGTCTTTGGGGCGTGGCAGGGAACCGGAGCATCTGGAGAAAACCCACGTGGTCACGGGTTGAACCTACACACTCTGCGGAAGGCCCACACAATCGTAGCAAGAGCGTACAAACTCCATTTAGACAGCACCCGTAGTCTGGATCGAACCCGGATCTCTGGCGCTGTAAGGCAGCAGCTCCGCAGTGCACCAGTATCTCCGCACCCTTGCTCTCACCCCTCTTTCTCTTGGATAGAACAAACACATCGTTCAGTTCTCTCCTCCAACAGCCTCTGTATTCAACGTATCATCCTTAGTCATTTCAGCCAGCTTTAACAAGCTTTCACCACCTGAAACATATTTCTAAAAGTCTGTGCTCTGTTAATTCAGGCTCCTATTCTTAGCAGCTCTAAGCATGACTAGTTAAGTTCAGAAATGGTACTTGATCCTAAAATAGCTTGAAGAATAAATGATGCGGATAGTAATTATGGTCCCCTCCTTTCTTCTTTCAGGCTGTCATTGGGCTAGATCCTTACTGACTCCTCTGTCCCCTTTTCAGTGAGTGCCATCATATGACTCTTGCCCCAACAACTCCAAGAGTTGTCCTTTTACCTATTCCCTTCCCTCATCCAGAGACGCAGACAGTGTTAAGATAGGCACAAATTGTTGGAGTTAGTCAGGCTGCATTTCTGCAAAAAAATGGATCGTTGATGTTTCAGGTCATGACCCTTCTCCAGACTGAGTGGGAAAAGTGGGGGGAAAGAACGGCAAGCGAAAAGAAGCAGGACAAATCACGTCCGGCAACGGATGACCTCAGATGAGGGGGTTCCCTGAGGGGCAGATTGTTGGACAAAGGCTGGATGCGGAAGCAGGTGTGAGCCCAAGAGGGATACATAGTTGAGGAATGTCAATAGACACAAAAAGCTGGAGTGACTCAGCGGGAAAGGCAGCATCTCTGGAGCGAAGGAATGGGAGACGTTTCAGGTCGAGCCTTCTTCAGACCTCAGAACTGTCAAGCTAGCTAATGGACTTGTAGTGGAGAGACTGTTGTTGGGCTTCCTGCAGCTACCTCCGCTGACATGACAATCTCTGCGATCACTGCCACCGTGCCGTCCGTCGTCGGCGACAGTTGCCCGTCTGTTTACCTGTGCCAAGGTCACCATGCCCCACATCCTGCACCGACCACAAAACTGTAGGGCACTTACTGAGAGTGTGGGAGATGAACTAGTAGCCTGTGCACAGTTACTAACTTTCCCCTTCATCTTCCAATGCCATCACGCTGAGACTATAGACAAAGAAACCCTGAAACTGTTCATGTTTCAGGTTAAATATCTTTTTTTCCCATCTCCAGGCCCTACCTTTCTCCACTTACCACCCATAGCCTTGGTTTCTATTATCAGCCTTTTCTCCCCAACCCATCCTGCCACTGACTCATCTGTAAACCAATCTCATCAATAAACCCCTCTTATCTGGATCCACGCATCACTTGCCAGCTCTTTCCCCACCCCTTCCCCGCACCTCTTTCCACCCAGCTGCCTATCCTCTGTTCCAGTCCTGAAGAAGGGTCCCAGCCCGAAGAGCCATCGTTGGCTGCTGCCTGAGCCGCTGGGTTCCACCAGCACCTGTTTTTCCCTCACCCCCTACTGTATATTATCATGGTGGAATTAGGCTATGGGCAGACGTGTGTTGATTTGCTGTAATCACATTTGAGTGAAGCAAGAGAACTTCCACTGAGCTATTACAAAGGAGCATTCACACCCATTATTTTGTTTTGTTTACAAAATTAGAAAGGCCAATGTGGACACAAGGAACTGCAGATGTTGGAGTACAAGAAACTGCTGGAGTAATTCAGTGGGTCAGACAACCATCTCTGGAGAACCATTCTGAAGAAATGTCCCAACCTGAAACGCCACTTATCCATGTCCCCCAGATGTGCTGCCTGACCCGCTGAGTTAAGGGCCTGTCCCACTTGGACGACCTAATCCACGAGTTTAGAAGACCCTAGACGAGTTGAAAAAAATGTCAAGGTCGTGTTGACTCGCCGAAGTAAAAGACCTCCTACGACCTCCTACAACTATGTCTACAACCTCCTACGACCATGTCTACGACCTCCTACGACCCCCCTGATCACATGGTAAAATGATATCATGTTTGCATTTTTTTCTCGGGACAATTACCGACCTACGACTACCTACGACTACCATCACGACCTACTACGACCTACCTACGACCTACCTACGAGTAAAAAGTATCAATTTATTCCATGCCGACTTTTTTTTACTCGTGGACATTTTTTATCAGGCTGGAAAAAACACCGCAACCTACTTGAGGCCACGAGTACGCGGAGACCACTCACGAGCATGAGGAAGAGTTACAAAGACCTCCTATGACCTTGTGGCAACCATGCTGCGAGTATGAATCAAGGGCAAACTCGGCAGAGGTCGTCAATTAGGTCGTGAAAGTGGGACAGGAGCTTTATTCCGGCACTTTGTGTCTTTTGTTAATAAATATGGCTGAAGCTTACAAAGCCATCCCCCTCCCCCACCTTGGTCAGTCTGATCACGTCTCATTGTTCCTGCTCCCTAAGTACTCCCCACTCATCAGACGGGTTAAACCAACAGTGAGGACAGTCAAAGTCTGGTCAGAGGAAGCGGACTTCATACTTCAGCAGTGTTTTGGAAACACTGACTGGAAGGCGTTTGCAGCCCAGGCCACCCTTGACTCCCACACGGACATTGATTCCTACACATCCTCTGTTCTGGACTTTATAAACTCCACCATCAATAGTGTCACCTCCCTCAAACAGGTGACCATATTCCCGAATCAGAAGCCTTGGATGAACAGCGAGGTCAGGCTACTGCTGAAAGCACGGGACACCGCTTTCAGATCAGGCGATGCTCGAGCCTACAGTTCAGCCAGGGCTAACCTGAAGAGGGGCATCAAGAAGGCCAAGCACTGCCATAAGCTCAGGATTGAGGAGCACTTCAACAACAACTCCGACCCCCGACGCATGTGGCAAGGCATCCAGGCCATCACGGACTACAGACCCTCCAACACCACCCCCACATCCAGCGATGCCTCCTTCCTTGAGGAGCTTAATCACGTCTATGGCCGCTTCGACAGGGACAATCTGGAGACAGCCATCAAGGCTGTGCTACCTGCCGATCACCAACCCCTCACACTCACCCCCTACGACGTATACGTGGCACTGAGTAGGACTAATGCACGTAAAGCTGCTGGCCCTGACGTCATCCCCGGGCGCGTGCTCAGGGCCTGTGCTGCGCAGCTGACAGACGGCTGGACTGACATCTTCAACCTGTCACTTGCCCAAGCAGTTGTCCCCACGTGCCTTAAAGCCACCTCCATCGTGCCAGTGCCAAAACACTCCACTGTGGCAAGCCTCAATGACTTCCGCCCAGTTGCACTTACCCCCATCATCACCAAGTGCTTCGAGAGGCTGGTCCTGACACACCTCAAAAGCTGCCTACCCCCCACACTGGATCCCTATCAGTTTGCCTACCGCAAGAACAGGAGTACGGAGGATGCCATCTCAACGGCACTTCACTCCGCCCTCTCCCACCTCGACAACAGAGACACTTACGTAAGAATGCTGTTCATCGATTACAGCTCAGCATTCAACACCATTATACCATCAAAACTGATCACCAAACTCGGTAACCTGGGCATCGACCCCTCCCTCTGCAACTGGATACTGGACTTTCTAACCAACAGACCCCAGTCTGTTAAGTTAGACAAGCACATCTCTTCAACCCTCACCCTGAACACCGGCGTTCCACAGGGCTGTGTGCTGAGCCCCCTCCTCTACTCCCTCTTCACCTATGACTGCACACCTGTACATGGTACTAACACCATCATCAAGTATGCAGATGATACAACGGCGATTGGCCTCATCAGCAACAACGATGAGTCGGCCTATAGGGAGGAGGTCCAGCTCCTAGCAGCATGGTGCGCTGACAACAACCTGGCCCTTAACTCCAAGAAGACCAAGGAGCTCATTGTAGACTTCAGGAAGTCCAGGGGCGGCACACACACCCCCATCCACATTAACGGGACGGAGGTGGAACGTGTTTCTAGCTTCAGGTTCCTGGGAGTCAACATCTCCGATGACCTCTCTTGGACCCACAATACCTCAACTCTGATCAAGAAGGCTCACCAGCGTCTCTTCTTCCTGAGGAGACTGAAGAAGGTCCATCTGTCTCCTCAGATCCTGGTGAACTTCTACCGCTGCACCATCGAGAGCATCCTAAAGCGGCCTTTTCACGGGGCGACTTGATGCAAGAGTTAACCGGAGTTGAACATCGTGGGAACCTCGTGCGATAACAGTGCGGCATTCGTGGACCACCGTGGACCACCGTAGCGCTAACGGCAGGTCATCGTGTAACTTGGTCACTCGGGAGAAAATTCAAGAAAGTTTGAATTTCTCCAAGAGTGACTTGTACACTTGTGGTTGAGTATTGCAACATTATATGAACGTAGTGGCCAGTGCGATATCCGTAATAACTCTTGCGGGTACCGTGGGAACTCCTGCGAACGGTGAACCCGGAAGCTGGACAGAGGGGACAGAAGGTGAGTAAAAATTATCTTATGTGGGATTGAATTTAAAAAATAAATAAAAATAAAGATTTGCATCCGCATATGGACATCAACTTATTCATGAGTTATGTTAATGAGATTCAAGAAAATAACTATAATCTTTAAAAGGGACTTTAAAAGGGACTTTACTGAAAGGTTACGCATTTTTATGGTCCGTGAGAAATTTTTCACATGTACTTCTTTGAGAGATACAGGTCGGAGTCCTCGGGTCCAGGGGTCCGGAACGCTACCAATCAATGTTGTACAGAGACCCGTGTAAGGAGTGAACTGCACATGCTGGTTTAAACCGAAGACAGACACAAAAAGCTGGAGTAACTCAGCGAGTCAAGCAGCATCTCTGGAGAAAAAAAGCTGATGTTTCGGGACGAGACACATCTTCAGACTCAATTCCGATTAGGCTGTCTGAAGAAGGGTTCCGGTGTTGGGGGAGTCCAGAACCAGGGTCCCAGTTTTACAGTCTACCGTGGGAACTCTTTAACTCAGTAAAGTAAAGTAGCCTTTATTGTCATATCAGCGCACAGGCAGCAGTTGACTGTTGCTCTATTCAGTTTCCCAGGGGGTCGGGACGGGACTGGAGTTGGGAGAGAAAGGTGGGGGAGTCGAGGGAGAGGAGGGGGAGACAGATGGGGGTGTCTTCATTTACTGACGGCGGGTGTCTGTCACTGAAACAGGCAGGTGAGATTTCACATCCACCTTGTGTGTGCCTCTCTCTCTCTCTCCCTCCCTCTTACACAGGCTGAGAGACTCTGCCTCTGTGAGTGTACGTCTCTTTCTCCCCCTCTCCCACACACAGTAAGACCGAGGTACTGTGCTCAGTCCATCTGTGTCTCCCACATACACAGTAAAATATGTCTCCAAATGAGCCAATTCAACCAAGGGAGGATATATATAGTGTGTGAAAAAAAAAGTTACATCATTTGTGTCACGTGTAGTTCACGATGTCCATTCAAGATTTAACGGGAAAGCTCGGGAAACGGCCAAGTCACTCGCACAAATAACAGAAATGCCGAGTACCGTGGGAACTCTTTATCTACTGCCGTTATATCGTGCGAGACTCGTGCTGGACCACGACCACTTCACTCTGGTGACATCTTGCGTCAACTCGCCCCGTGAAAAGGCCGCTTTACCAACTGCATCACAGTATGGTATGGCAACTGCTCTGTCTCCGACCGGAAGGCATTGCAGAGGGTGGTGAAAATTGGCCAACGCATCACCGGTTCCTCGCTCCCCTCCATTGAGTCTGTCCAAAGCAAGAGTTGTCTGCGGAGGGCGCTCAGCATCGCCAAGGACTGCTCTCACCCCAACCATGGACTGTTTACCCTCCTACCATCCGGGAGGCGCTACAGGTCTCTCCGTTGCCGAACCAGCAGGTCCAGGAACAGCTTTTTCCCGGCGGCTGTCACTCTACTCAACAACGTACCTCGGTGACTGCCAATCACCCCCCCCCCCCGGACACTTATTATTATTTATTCAAATCATTTGCTATGTCGCTCTTCCAGTGAGATGCTAAATGCATTTCGTTGTCTCTGTATTGTACACTGACAATGACAATTAAAATTGAATCTGAATCTGAATCTGATCTAAAGGCCAATCCATTCACAAGAGAGTGTGAACCATTGCATTTTTAATATCATACTCCAATCTGAAAGAGTGACATCAAATTAATGGAAAATTCTGTACAAATTAAAAGTGGGCAAGAGGCCATGCTGGGCTCTTAACTTCAATATTAAATTATTGCACATAAAAATCAATAGTGTTGGGTTAACTAATGGTTAGGACGCACTTTTTTCTCTGTTTTAACGTGGCCCCAGGTGTTATTACCAGATGTTCTCTAGTTCTTTGTCTAATTGATGTTAATTATTATGCTAATAAACGATTATCAACTATATTGCGATTATTTAATGTAACTACCAATAACATGGAGTATTACAGAGGAATATATGTCAAATTATCAATGGTTTGTTCATTATTCATTCTGTAATCATTCAGAATGAAGTAATAGAAGTAGGAACATGCAGACATAATGTACTTCTAAACTATAATATTGCACCTTTAAACTGCTTTAAGCACTATTTCTATGAATAGTGGAATTTCAAGAAAAATAGTCAAAGTGACTTTTGGCAAAAAAAAAGTTTGAAGGTGGTCTTCAGTAGCTGGCTCAGTGTTGTGTGAAAATAACCCCAGAATTAAACAAGTAAATGTGTATATTTCTGTAATTAAACACATAGTGCTGGAGGAACTCAACGGGCCAGGCAACACCTGTGGAGGGAATGGACAGGCGATGTTTCAGGTCGGGAACTCTCTTCGGATTATCTGCATTTGGTTATGATGAAAGAAATCTCCTTTTTTTTATGGACACCTATTAATCATGAATGAAGTCTTAATCTGAGACCAGTCAATGTAGAATGTATGGACTTATACTCCAGAGATGTGAAGACCTCACCCAAGTTGTGTGTGGTTACTTCAAGTCTTTCTATGGAACATTATTGCAATGTAAAGAAAAGTTAGTCACAGGACGGAGCAAAGAAGGCATATGGTACACTTGCCTTAATAGGTCGGGCATGGAGTATAAGAGTCAGGAAGTCATGATGCAGCTTTAGAGGAATTTAGTTAGGCTGCATTTAGAGTATTGTTTGCTGGTCTGGTCACCCCATTATAGGAAGGATGTGGAGGCTTTGGAAATAGTGCACAGGAGGTTGACCAGAGTGTGGCCTGGATCAAGAGCGGAACTCGCTATCAAAACATGGAGGGGACGGGGGACACAATTTTATGGCGGCCACGCGCGCATGCGCACACTTACACACACGCGCGCGAGGCTTCGGAGGCTCAATCCAGCGTTAAATGCAGCTCAACTCTGCCTGTTTCACCGGGTTAACTACAGCCCTGTCTGGACTGACGGGACACCAGCGCTGCTTCTCCGCGCTGACCATATTTCCTGCAAGTCCAGGAGAGGTTGTAAGCTCACCTGGCGGGACAGGCAGTTAGCTGGGTTTAGCGCTGTTTCTCTGCGCTGGCCCATCTGACTGCCGACCAAAGATCCTATAGCGGAGGATCTTTGCTGCCGACCTCTCTGGCCACCCGCGGAGGGGGCGTTACTCGGGAGGGGACAGGACAGCGCCGGAGAGCCGGCCGGTACCATCCTGGCTGCGGATGAAACGCAGGTCTGTGCCACGTCTCCCTCCTCCAATCACCGCGCACTATCCTCAGTCCCACCCGCCCCCCCCCTCTTCCCTCCTCCAATCATCGCGCTGAATCATGTCCCGCCCGCATTGCCTGCCGACCAACGTCTCTCTCCTCCAAATGGGCGCTCTCGATCACCGGATTTTAAAATCCGGATGACAAAAACTTGGCGAGATGTCCCCCACCTCTCAAAACATGGAGGGGACATGTCCCCTCTGGCCTCCCCGGGTTTTCCGCCCGTGGGCTGGATTAGCGGGTATTAGCTACAAGGAGAGTTTGGACAGACTTGGATTGTTTTCTCGGGAACGCTGGAGGTTTAGTGGAGAACTGATAGACAGTCGGAGTCTTTTTCCCCAGGATGGAAATTGGAAATACGAGAATGCATTGTTTTAATGTGAGAGTAGTAAAGTTTAAATGGGTGGGGCAAGTTATCGACACGGTGAATATCTGGAATGCGCTGCTGAGGAACGTGGAAGGATGAGTGGAAGGATGTCGAGTATATCAGGCAGGCAGTTAAGATTTGGTCTTGGCATCATTTTCGGCACAGACATTGTGGGCCGATGGGCTTGTTCCTGTGCTGTAATGTTCTATGTTCTCTGTTCCATGACACGATTCTCAAAGATGCAGTAGCCTTAAACAAATAATTCTAATTCACAGCTAATATTAAATAAATGCCAGTGATTTTCCTTTCTTTGAACAAAAATTGCAAATGATTTAATGCATTTGTAGATTTAAAAAAATTATCAGGTTCACCAGTTTCTGCACTTTTGATACGGGGCGGCACAGTGGCACAACCACATAGTTGCTGCCTTATAGCATCAGAGACCAGGGTTCAATCCTGACTACAGGTGCTGTTAGTATGGTTAGCATTAAGGGTTTGGACACGCTAGAGGCAGGAAACGTGTTCCCGATGTTGGGGGAGTCCAGAAATAGGGGCCACAGTTTAAGAATAAGGGGTAAGCCGTTTATAACGGAGACAAGGAAACACTTTTTCACACAGAGCGTTGGGAGTCTGTGGAATTCTCTGCCTCAGCGGGCGGTGGAGGCCGGTTCTCTGGATACTTTCAAGGGAGTGCTAGGTATGGCTGTTAAAGATAGCGAAGTCAGGGGATATGGGTAGAAGGCAGGAACGGGGTACTGATTGTGGATGATCAGCCACAATCACATTGAATGGCGGTGCTGGCTCGAAGAGCCGAATGGCCTACTCTTGCACTGATTGTCTATTGTCTATGGAGTTTGTACATTCTCCCCGTGATCGCATGGGTTTTCTCTGGATGCTCCAGTTTCCTCCCACACTCCAAAGACATACAGGCTTATAAGTTAATTGGCTTCGGTAAAATGAGTGTGTAGGATAACGCGTGTACAGGGATCGTTGCTCGGCGCGGACTCAGTGTGCCAAAGGGCCTGTTTCCACACTGTATCTCTGAACTAAATAAATAAGCTACATCTGCACATCAGTATGCTGTTACTTATGTTGAGGAATTGTTGGAATACCATGCTCCTCTGAACTTCATAAATCCATCTCCCTTTGTCCTTAGGGGAAGGTGAGGTTGCTGCTTGCAGTGGAACAATGGAACAATGTTCTGAATTAGACATTATTGTTATTATTGTAATAATTGTTATTATTGCACTATTATTATGCGACCGGGCCACCGACCGGAATGCGCGCCGGTAGGCCCGACGCCCCACAGGGCTCCCAGGGGACTGTTGTGAAGCCGGGCGGCAAGATCTGCCTGGGCCATATTCGTTCATTCTATCATTGTAGTATCATTGCCAATGCTACATTCAAATGTTAATACATGCAAAAGATATGTACATTGCTACAGAGGCTACAGTCAGAATCATTTTTCCCAGGGGGTAACTATCAAAGACTAGAGGGCATAGCTTTAAGGTGAGCGGAATAAGTTTTAAAGGAGATGTACAGGGCAAATTAATTTTTTTTACAGAGTGCCTGGAATGCACAGCTGGGGGTGGTGGCTGAGGCAGATATTATATTGCAATCTAAGAGGCTTTTGGATAAGCACATGGATATGCGGTGAATGGAGGGATATGGATGACGTGCAGGAGGGGATTAATATAACATGGCATCATGTTGGGCATGGATATGGTGAGCTGCAGGGCTTGTTTCTGTGCTGTATTGGTCTATGTTTTAACTTGCCTACACACATGAACTGCTTACCAAACTTTACATTTGCTCCATATTTATACCATGATGTGAGCTACTTGTACAACCATTAGTTTGCATGCGAGCAAAATGCCAGCAACCACACATTTTCCACCAGTGCATCCAGCTTATGGAAATGTATCCAGTGACCAACACATCCATTATTCCATCTGATCTGCATTGAGAGGGGAGGAAGGGGAGACAAAGCCGATGAACATATCTTTTGCATGTATTAACATTTGAATGTAACATTGGGAGGAGTTGTTAAAAACATAATTTAAAATTCTGAAGAAGGTATATATATATATATATATATATATTCTACTGTGCTACAGCAAGTAAGGATTTCATTGTCCTGGAACAAATCTGGAACATTTGGCATTAAAACACTTTTGACTCTTGAATCTTATCCCAAAACGTCACCTATTCCTTTTCTCCAGAGATGCTGCCTGACCTGCTGTGTTGCTCAAGCATTTTCTGTCAATCTTTGGTGTAAACCAGGATCTGCTGTTCTTTCCCACACATTTAAAATATATGCAATATTTACTAAAAAAAAATTATACCTAAGAGGATTATATTTCATAAACTGAACTTGAAATTACATGGCATGAATAAGAATGACTAATCCTATCGGGATGCATTGCAGCTTGGTTTGGCAACTCCTCTGCACATAAAATATGGCAATGAGTTGTGAACGCAGCCTTGTCATGTAAACCAGCCTCCTCCCCATTGACTCTATCGGCACCTCATGCTGGCTCGGGAAAAGCAGCCAACATAATCAAGAAGCAGTCAACATATTCAAGAACCGCTCCTTCCCTGCTGTAATCAGACTTTTGAACTGACATCTCATCAAGTGAGGATTTTGGGCTCCACACCCTGAAGCCGCAGTCTGCGGAGCTTCTAGCAGCGGGCGCGGCGTCCGGAGCCTGGGACCCCTCGTTAGGGTTCGATAGAGAAGAGCTCCGACCGCCGGCCCGCGGCCGATAACATCCTAAAGCCATCGTCTGTGGAACTTCTAGCCGCGGGCGAGGCGTGGACTTAACATCCGGAGTCTGGGTTCCCTTGCCAGGGATCCCTGGAGAAGAGCTCTGACCGCCGGCCTGCGGCCTACAACATCCTGAAGTCGTGGTCTGCGGAGCTTCTAGCCATGGGCGAGGCATGGACTTACCATCTGGAGCCTCGGTTCCCTCGCCGGGGACAGCCAGAGAAGAGCTCCCACCGCCGGCCTGCGGCCTACAACATCCTGAAGCCACGGTCTCCGGTAGGGAAACGCCGATTCTGGACTTACCATCCTGATGAGAGGGCCTGTACATCCGGCCCCCCGCATCGGCGACTGCGGAGGTTTATGGCCCCGACCACGGGGAAACAATGGAGGAGGACTGGCTGTACTTTGCGCCTTCCACCACAATGATGAATGCTGTGGTGGATGTTTGTGTTAAATTTTATTGTGTATCGTGTGTTCTTTTTTGATTGTACCGCTGCTGGCAAATTCATTTCACTGCACTTTATTGTGTATGTGATGAATAAAAACTAATTGATTGATTGATTGATTGAATGGCGGAGTAGACTTGATGGACCAAATAGCCTAATTCTGCTCCTATAACTTATGAACGAACTTATGAAGGACGTATTCTCTATTTCCCATTCTGCCTCATTGAGGACCTTGTACATTTTTAATCTTCATTTTTTTTTGTCGCTGTAACATTATATTCTGCTTCCTTTGTATTTTTGCACTCCCTGCTGTACTCATGCATGGTTTTATTGCACCAAAAGATGGTGTGATTTACCCAGGAACGCGCAAAGTGACGTTTCTCACAGCATTTTGATACTTGTGACGTTAATGTACCAACACCAAAACAACACCAATCTGGGCTTTTGTTGCACAGTGTTTTCCTGAAGGTAGAGTGCGCTAATCTTTGCACCGAGTAGTTTTAATTCCATGTGTCCTTGAATGAATATTTGAGGTATAAAATTAATTCATTATATTTATTACTATGAATTACTCCTAGTTGGAATAATTTTGAACACTAAAATTATTCAATAAATATAAACAATATATCAAGACATCAAAGGGGATCAGATCAAGGAAAAGGGATTATTGTTAACTGGGACAATGTGACAACAAAGCATATTGAGATAAAATCTAATCAGGGACCGTCAGACTCAAAGATCCTATAGCGGAGCAAGATAGACCACTCCTGCTAAATGCAATGGGCTGACGTGTAGTATACAACGGAACGGAACGTGGGCCTTTTTAACATCCCTTTCCGTAACCGGACCCGACCTGACCCGACCCGACTCGAAGTGTAATCAACATTGCGGGGAACAGTTTGTTTTAATAAATTAAAATTCAGAAAATGAGGAGAAGATTTTTACTAAATAACTTTTATTTTTACAAGGATGTTTCCATAACTGGCTTCCGTCTCCGCACTAGTATCCTATGGGATCTTTGGTGCGGAGATGGAAGCCGGTTACGGAAATGGGGCCGAAAATTACCCGTGAATCTGCCCACGACCGTACTACGTCTTTTTCGTCAAGTGATCTATCTTGCTCGCTATAGGATCTTTGGTCAGACTGGTCGGAGAACTAGGAAGTTTATCTGTGTCTGCTTCGTTGTCACCTTCATCTAGCTGACAATTATCTATTATTATTCTACATTTTCCTTGATCACCTTTGATGTGTCGTTTTCACACCTTATATCTCCTTATCTCTGTGTCTCTCTCTCCCCTGACTCTAGTCTGAAAAAGGGTCTCGATCTGAAACATCTTAAAAAAAGACATAAAATAGGCTGGTCACACAATGGCTAATCTGCAAGACTGGTTATTATTTTTAAGTCTAAATCATGAACGTTGGCAGGTTTGCTAATTAGTTAAGGCATTAGAGCTATGCCTGATCCTATCCTAATCCTATACCGACACTCACGCACTTCCTTCAATTTTTCGCATGGCATTTAAGAAGACTGCACCACGATGGACTATTTCTCCCGTCCAAGCTCAATAAATCTAATTGCAACATCTAAGGTGTCTCCCTGATTGAGAGAAGCTAAAGTTGTCTAAAGGTTAAATGTGGGAGCTCTCTGGTTTGGATGGCTCAGCGATTTATAAGGCCTTTGATTTGAAAATCAAGCCACCTAGAAATGTTTTGAATCTTAAACCATTTTCACTTAAAAGTTTCGGAGACTGATCTTTAACCATTGCCCCTTCTCATGGAATGCAGCTAATTATTAACTCACATGTGGTCAATCAATCATGTAATGCAAGGTGAAAACATCACAAAGGACTGATTGACGCCCGGCCACCAGTAAATCTGTTTGTACAGCAGAGAACAGAATGAACATACAATGATTAAAGTATCCCCACTTTGTACTCATTAGAGCCTTTGATCATCACAATGATAGGCTCCATTTCAAGCTTGGCCACATGCACTCCTACTAATTCCAACCCAATTATCACATGTATTAGTTAACAGCATTTGGATACATCATTATCTATCAATATTATCTGCTAAAGACTGCCAGCTGTGTACTTGAGTGTGTAAAACAACAAGTATTTAAATTGATATTTGATATTTTAGTTTAGTTTAGAGATACAGCATGGAAACAGGCCCTTTGGCCCACCGAGTCCACACCAACCAGCGATCCCCCCCACATCAACACTTTCCTACACACACAAGGGACAATTTTACATTTATACCAAGCCATTTGCCCTACAAACCTGTACGTCTTTGGAGTGTGGAAGGAAACCAAAGATCTAAGAGAAAACCCACGCAGGTCACGGGGGAAAAGTACAAACTCTGTACAGACAGCACCCGTAGTCAGGATCGAACCTGGGTCTCTGGCACTGTAAACTACCGTGCAGCACCAATATATGCCAAGAAGCATTCCTGAAAATGCCATCGGAGATAGACACAAAAAGCTGGAGTAACTCAGCGGGTCAGGCAGCATTTCTGGAGAAAAGGTCAAACCCCTTCTTCAGACTGAGAGTCAGGGGGGGAAAGAAAACAAGAGGTATGAAACGGGACAGAACAGATTGAGGAAACCCATTGGAATGAATGATAAGCAAAAGGACAAATTAACGGCAGCAACTATGATTAAGGAAGGTTGGAGCAAGGGGAAATAGGTGGTAGAGCTGCTTCATAGCGCTAGAGACTAAGTTTGATCCTGACCCGGGTTTCCTGTCCATGTGGAGTCTGCACGTTCTTTTTAGGAAGAAAATCCCCTAAATGCATTCATGACCCTGACGTGATCACATCCTAACCCCACAATTAATGCCCAACCTAACCTTCAAAGTCGCAGTCCTCCAAATAAAAGTGACTCTTCCTATTCCTGTCTTTCTGTCCCCTACATTATCACCAAAGAGAGAAATTAGGGCAGCGCGGTGGCACAGCGGGTAGAGCTGCTGCCTCACAGCGCCAGAGACCCGGATTCGATCCTGTCCTTGGGTGATGTCTGTGTGGAGTTTGAACGTTCTCCCAGTGACCGCGTGGGCCTCCTCCGAGTGTTGCACCTTCCTCCCACATCCCAAAGACCTACTGGTTTTCAGGTTAATTGGCCCCTCTAAAGAAATTGCCCTTAATGTGTAGGGAGTGGTTGGGAAAGTGGGAGTACATGGAACCAGTGTGAACATGGTAGTGCAACCACAGATGAAACATTCCCCCCTCTAAGTAGAACCACACCACCATCTCTCGCAGATGGACAGATGCCAACAAAAAAGTGTGAACAGGTGACAGATGGTCGGTGTGGACTCAGTGGGGCGAAGGTCCTGTCCCTAAACCTAAACTAAATATAGAAGTAAACTTATAAAATTAAAAAGGTGGCTTGGACAAGAGAGGTCTGACATACACAAAGGTTTGCCCAGTTAAAAAAAAATGCAGTGCTGTTCCATAACAGTCTGATCCTCTCCATTTCACCTGCGTCTCCCATATAATGATCATTGTCGGAACATAAAGTCACTATTCTCTGCTGAATGTGTTTGTAGAGAGTGTTGGTACACTTCCCCACGTAATGCCGTGAGTGATATTGGAGATGTGCCCTGAGTGCACGGCCACGTTAAGTGACCTTTAATCCAGTATACTGCAGTTTAGTGCATCTCAAATATCTCACCCGTGGCACCTAGGAAACAAATTTAAATCCCAGGGATGTTTATGTTTCAGTTACTAATTTTCAATTATGTGTCCCAAGAATTGGTCATTTGATTAGAAGCGTCGAGGATCAATTGGATCCAGTCATGGTCCATCGAGCCAACAGATGGTGCCTCGTGTAATGGAACACGGCAAATCGGACAAATAAACTTAAATTGATTTGGGAACGCTAAGACCAAAGGTGAGAAATGACGGTGTGATTTCCATCCATTGTAATTACGGTCTATGCTGGAGATACATGGCCCATAATCCCTCCATCATGTGTATGCTAATGCCCTTAGCTTAGCTGTGAGGCATAAGGTCAGAATTTAAATGGGACAAATTGTTTTTTCTTACCACACTTGGAGACCCTCGGACTATCTTTGATCGGACTTTACTGGCTTTATCTTGCAATAAACGTTATTCACATTATTCCCTTTATCATGTGCCTGTACACTGTGGAAGGATTGATTGTAACTATGTACAGTCTTTCTGTTGACTGGTTAGCGCGCAACCAAAGCTTTTCACTATACCTTGGTACATGTGACAACAAACTCAACTCAAACTCAGAAGTGTGAAAATGCACCCGATTCAGGGACAGTTTCTTCCCAGCTATTATCAGGCAACTGAACCATTCTATCAACAACCAGAGAGCAGTCCTGAGCTATCATCTACCTCATTGGAGAGGTTTGGTCAATGCCACTATCATATCTACTTCCACCACCACCACCACCCCAGGCAGCATGCTCTACGCACATGTACCTCAGGACAATGTCCCATGCCAAATCATCTCTAGCTGCTTCATCAATGAATTTCCATTACAAAGTCAGTCGTGGGGTTGTTTGGTGATGATTGCATAATGTTCAGATCCATTCGCAACTCCTCAGCAAGCGAAGTAACGTGTGCCTCGAGTCACCAGTATCGAGAAACTCAGTCTGGTCCAGATTTAGATTTAGTTTTAGCTTTAGAGAAGAAGAGTGTGGAAACAGGCCCTTCTGCCGACCGGGTTCTTGCCGACCAGCGATCAGCGCGTACACTAGCATTACCTAACACACTAGGGATAATTCACCTGCCTGGATGAGTGCAGCTCCAACAAAACACGTGAATTTTAATGCTATCCTAGAAGAAACAGCCTGATCAATTGAAACATTAGGCGCAGCAGTAGAGTTGCTGCCTTACAGCACCAGAAACCCGTGTTTGATCCTGAATATGGGCGCTGTCTGTACGGAGTTTGTACGTTCTCCCCGTGACCGCATAGTTTTTCTTCAAGATTTTCGTTTTCCTCCCACACCCCAAAGACGTACAGGTTTGTAGGTTAATTGGCTTCAGTAAAAATGTAAATTGCCCGCAGTAAGTATAGAATAGTGTTAATGTGCGGGGTTCACTGGTTGGCGCCGACTCGGTGGGCCGAAGGACTTGTTTCCACGCTGCATCTCCAAACTAAACTAAAATGATTTTACTTACCCCTGGTGCATGTGGATACAGTGTGTACCATCTGCAAAATACTCTTGAGTTACGTGCTGGGATACGCTGACAGGATATCCCAGAGCAGTGCTCCATCATCGAGAAGGGCAGGGGCAGCAGCTGCATGAGAATGTTATGACCCACAAGTTGCCCTTTACGTTGCACACAGTGCTGAATTGGAAATACCTTGTCGTTACTTTATCATAGCTGGGATTTAAATGCTGCAAACTCTGTGGGAACTCCTTCTGCAGCCGTTCAAAAAGGCAGCTCACCACCTTCTTCTTGAAGACAACAAGGAACTGTAAGATAGAATATAGGAGTTCTCCTGAACTAAACTATCTTAGGTCTGCTCTTCCTTTCTGACACTTCTTTACAGCTTAAGTCTTTGCTGAGAACCAGTAGTCCCTTTATAAAGGGCCTGTCCCACCAGCATGCGACTGCATGCGGCAAGCGTGACCTATCGTGGTCGCTTGAGCCGTACGGCCTCGCGGGGCCGGTCCCACTTCGATCGCCGGAGCCGTATGGAGTTGTGCGGGGCTGATCCCGACATCGCGTGGGGCTCCGAAAAACTGACCGTGTCCAAACATTCCGCGCGGCAATGGCCTGTCGGCCCGCAGCCTCATTGAGGCCGTATGCAGCGCCTCGACGGGCGTACGTAGTGTCTCAACGCCATACGCAGCGTCTTGACGGCGTGCCGTTGCGTGATGACATCGTGCGACGTCCAAATTCAGTCGGCCCGCCTCCTGCCCAGCTGATTGGTGAGTATGATGTCGGGACCAGCCCCGCACAACTCCAGACGGCTCCGCGGTTGGAAGTGGTACCGGCCCCGTGAGGTCGTACGCCTCAAGCCACCACGTTTGGTCACGCTAGACGCATGCCACACAGCACCAGAGACCCGGGTTCGATTCTGACTATGGGTGCTATCTGCATGGAGATTGTATGTTCTTCCTGTAATGCATGGGTTTTCTCCAGGAACTCCTGTTTCCTCCCACATTCTGAAGACGTACAGGTTTGTCGGTTAATTGGCTTTGGTAAAAATTGGAAATTGTCCCTAGTGTGTATAATAGTGCTAGTGTAAGCATAGTACAGTATGCTGGTCGGCATGGACTCGGTGCACAAAAGGGCCTGTTGCCACATTGTATCTCTAAGCTAAACTAAACTAATATTCTCAGCTTTCTCAGCCTCACAGCAAACAGCAATACAAAAACATAGTAAGATAACAAAAGCATATCCTGAAGTAATTTCAGTCCTGGCATCATTATAAGCCCAAACAATAAAGTTCATCAATACTTTTATTCAGGCATTTACGATACGATACTTAGTTCGTCCCCGGAGGGAAATTTGTCTGCCGACAGTCGCAGCACACAAAGTACACAAAACCTTGAAATTAAAAGTGAAAACAAAAAGAGAAAGACAAGCAGCTGTTGTCTGGCTGCCGTGTGCACAGCGCCTTCACCGGAACAAACAAAGAAACAAATACAGACTTATCCCCTGGACAGAGGATTCTAAACTAGTCTCCCCTCCCCCACACAGGATCCCCCTTTGTTCCCCCACTGTCCCAAACGGCAGTCCCCCCACGCCGGGTCCCCATTGTCTTCCCCTCCCACTCACGCTCATTGACCGTGAGGCCTCACAGCCGCCGAGGCCTGCGTTGCCACCGAGGCCTGCGTTGCCACCAAGGCCCCACTGCCGCTGAGGCTCCTTCGGCCCAGATAGGCCTCGCCACCTGGCTTCACTGCAGTCCCCTGTGAGGCTTGTGGGGCGAGTCGGGCCTGCCGGGGCGCGTTCCAGTCTTCGGTCGTCGGCGGCGAAGTTGTTCGGCGGGTGGATCAGGCCCGCGTGCAGCTCCCCGGGACATGGGGATTAAAGTTATACTTCCAAAGTTCTGTCAACAATAGGCAACACCAAATGAAGTAACCCAAAGAATAGCAGATGATGCAATTTGTGAGCAAAGAGCATGAAATATATCTAACGACAAGTTTAGTTGAGAGATATAGCGTGGAAACAGGCCGTTTGCTCCAACGAGTCCGCACTGACCAGCGATCACCCGGACATTAGTTCCATTCTACACACTAGGGACAATTCACAGAGGCTAATTAACATACAAACCTGCACGTCTTTGGAATGTGGGAGGAAACCAGAGCACCCGGAGAAAACCCATGCGGTCACAGGGAGAATGTACAAACTCACAAACAATACCCACAGTCATGATCGAACCTGGGTTTACTGCCGCTGAGGGGCAGCAACTCTACCACTGCTCAGTGCTGAGAATTACAGTATGTCTCTGCTACTTTTGTTTTGCAAACTGCATATCTATAAATTGTTAAACCACCCTTTGGTAATGAATTAAGCTATCTTTTTCTTGAAGCTTTTTTAAAGCATAGAATTATTGGGGGTAGATACAAAATGCTGGAGTAACTTAGTGGGACAGGCAGCATCTCTGGATAGAAGGAATGCGTGACGTTTCTGGTCAAGACCCTTCTTCAGACTGAAGTACTGGGATGGTTGACAATTTTATTAATTGTTGAGCATTGCGTGTATTATGACTTCTTCTTATCACAAGATATTCAAGTAACCCGCAACATAAAATCTTGCTTTTGTAGAATTTGTACTCTCGTAGAATGCAACAAAAAGATGGAGAAGAACATATTGTAAGACAATCCTGCAATGGAGATGCCTGAATGTCATTCATAAGCCCTGCTTAAGCTTATGATCTCTCTCTAAATCTATGTTGATGAACATACTCTTCCTGACTGTCTTTGACTTCAGTTACTTCTTCTCACAGCCAAAATTATCCGCCCGTTTTAATAGCACGGATGCCACTTCAATCGCTTCTCGTGGCAAAGATTTTCACGATTCAAGTGTCTCTTGAATGCAATGAATTCCTCTGCTCTCTCACACCACCAGTGATATTTAAAAATTGACGACTTCCCTCCATATAGAGGAAATGGTTCTTCCATGTAAAGTGCATCAAAGGTTCCTCTTAAGTCTTCTCTGCCTTCTCTTCTCCAGTATATTTCTACTCTGCGGGAACTCAGGCATGTAACGTTAGCTGCCCTTTCACTACAGTTTTATTTCACGCAGAGTTTTAACATATGCCTTCGATTGTCAAAAGCATTGCTCCAGATTTATTTGACATGACAAAGCTCTAAGCTGGGAAGCAGGCCTTTTATTTAAGCACACAGATCACTTTCAAATCTGTTATAAACACAAAACTCCACAACCAGTAAACTTTCCAGGTTATCACAGGGGGAATATAACATGACACAGGAAACTATCAAGATTGGTTTCTTCAGTCAAGTGATAATTCAGACAAATTCAGGGCAGTCACGGTGATGCAGTGGTAGAGTTGCAGCCTTACAGCGAATGCAGCGCCAGAGACCCAGGTTTGATCCTGAATATGGGTGCTGTCTGTACGGAGTTTGTACGTTCTCCCCATGACCTGCGTGGGTTTTCTCCGAGATCTACGGTTTCCTCCCAAATTCCAAAGATGTACAGGCTTGTAGGTTAATTGGCTTGATAAATATAAAAACATTTTCAAAATATTTTTGGGGAGGGGGATCTCTCCTCAAGTCTACAATGAATTCCACTGTCTTAAGAGCATCGAGCTCCAGGCTGTTGCGATGGCAACAGGACGCCAGCTGTGACACGTCCTGTCTGAAGGCAGATTCCTTCCCACCCTGGATCAGTCCAATCAGGGTTGTGTCGTCCGCAAACTTGAGAAGCTTGACAGAGGAGTCAGTGGAGGTGCAGTCATTGGTGTAGAGAGAGTAGAGGAGAGGGGAAAGTACGCAGCCTTGCGGTGCTCCTATGCTGAGGGTTTGCGGGTCCGAGGTGTGCTTTCCCAGACTCACATGCCGCTTCCTGTCTGTCAGGAAGTTGGTGATCCACCGACAGAGGGTTTCAGGCACAGTCAACTTGGAAAGTTTGGAGTGTAGTAGCTCTGGCACAATGGTGTTCAATGCAGAGCTAAAATCAACAACAAAAAATCCTCGCATAGGTCCCCTGATGGTCTAGGTGCTGGAGGATGAAGTGCAGGCCCAGACTGCCTGCATCATCCACAGATCTATTGGCCCGATATGCAAACTGCAGAGAGTTCGTGATATTTTTCAGCTTGGCCAGCCAAACCTTTCAAGGGTCTTCATGACTACAGATGTCAGCGCGACACTGGAGTCAATAAGACCAATAATCTTTGCCTTTTTTGGGTACAGGAACAATAGTGGAGACTTTGAAGCAGACAGGGACAGTACAGGTTTGCAGGGACTGTTTGAAAATGTTTGTGTAGACCGGTGCCAGTTGTTCAGCACAGAGCTTGAGAGGGGGAAACATTGTCCGGTCCTGGAGTTTTCCGGCTTTTCTGTCTTCTGAACAGCCTCTCCACCTCCTCTATTTTGATTGTTGATGATGGAGAAGTGATGTTGTGCAGCATGGAGGGTGTGGGTAATTGGGTGTGAAGTGGTGATTGGAGAGCGGTGGGTGGGAAAGGGTCCAGTCTTTTCAGAATGGAGTCTTGCTTTAAGTAGGTGTGAAGTGGTGAATGGGGAGGAGTGGGTGCAGAATGGCCCATTCTTTGCAGACTGGGGTCTGGCTGTGTTTGTTGGGAGGGGGTACCAGGGTTACGTTTCTGCTTGTCAAACTTGCAGTAGGAATCATTCAGGTAGTTGGTCAGCTGACGATTGTCCAAAGAGGTGGGGGCTTTCCTCCTGGTGATTTCTTGCAAGCCCTTTCCAAACTGAAGAAGAGCCACTAGTTGAGAACTTGCTCCTCAACTTCTCAGAGTACCTTTCCTTTCCTTGGCAGCTCTGATTCCTCTTCTCAGCTTGTACTTGGCTTGCCTGTAGAGGTCTGCATCCCGGCTCTTGTAGGCCTCCTCTTTACACTGTCGGAGCTGTCTGAGTTCTGCAGTAAAGCAGGGCTTGTTGTTGTTGAACCTGGTCCCGGTCTTAGTTGGAATGCAACTGTACTCACAAAAGCTGACATATGATGATGCAGTGCCTGTATATTCATCGAGGCTTGTGGTTGCTTCCCTGAACACATTCCAATCCGTGCAGTCAAAGCAGGATTGTAGGTTCTCAATGCCCTCGCTCGTCCACCTTTTCGTTGTTCTGACCACAGGCTTAGCAGCTTTTAGTTTCTGCCTGTAAGTCGGAATAAGGTGAACTAGGCAATGATCAGAGAGACCCAGACCTGCCCGGGGAACAGAGCGATATGCGTTCTTGATTGACGTGTAACAGTGGTCAAGTGGTCTCTCCCCTCTGGTGGGGCAGTTAACATGAAGTCTGTACTTTGAGTCAAGAGAGTCAAGAGAGTTTATTGTCATGTGTCCCTGATAGGACAATGAGATTCTTGCTTTGCTTCAGCACAACAGAACATAGTAGGCATTGAGTACAAAACAGATCAGTGTGTCGATATACCATTACAGGTGCACAACCTTTTATCCGAAAGCCTTGGGACCAGACACTTTTCGTAATTCAGAATTTGTCGGTCTTCGGAATGGAATTTTTTTAGCGTAGATTTTAATGGCTGGCTCAGTGGTAGAGTGCTCGGCTCATATCCGCAAGGTCGCGAGTTTGCGCCTTGATCCTGGCAGTTACTCGATTGCGAGTTTGAGTCTTCAATGTCGTTTTTTCTTGCAGAATAAATGTTTGTATGAAATACAGTGTAGAAGTGTACTGACTGTGTGGGCAGAACTTTGGAAGTGATTGCCCACCAGTCTAAAATGCCGCTGTGTCTCCCTGTCCCTGGGATAGCAGATGGCGATCAAACAGCACAATACCCCCCTCCCTCTCCAACTCCAGAGGAATCCGCTCCCCGATGGGCCGCTACCAAAGATCATAGAGGAGCTCCTCTATGATCTTTGGCCGCTACAGCGACAAGTGGCAGTTCGCCCACAGCCCGAGCAGCGCCCCCTCATCCGCCACCCCAAGAACAAGACGTACCTTGCACACCATCAGCTTCTGCCCCTACGTGTTCCTCTGGAGTTGGAGCGGGGCTGGGCTGGAGTTGCTGCTGGCTGTGGGTCTCTGGGATCTCCGTGCTTGCAGTGGGCCTGGGGGTCGGTGGGCGGCGGTGGGAGCTGTGGACCTACGGACCTACCTCCGTGGAGCTAGCCAGCTTCGGAGCGTGGAGAGTTGCGGGGGCGAGCTGCTGCGACCCGACTCCGGTGGATGGTGACACCGGGAGCTCGCGGGTCTCCGGTGGGAGACTGCTTCGCGGGGCACCGGCAACGGCGACTTCTCCCGCCCGAATTACGGGGTTGAGAGCAAACATCATAGAGGTTGAGAGTGACCTGGAGGGGGGCCTTACAACGCCCGGCGCGGCTGTAAATTGCCGCGGACTTGCTAGCGCCCGCCGGGGGCTCCAACATCAAGACCGGGGCAGGGCCCTACATCTCCCGGCGTGGCTTTGAGTGGCCGCTCCCCGATGGGTCCCTACGACGCCCCGAGCTGCACCCCGTCATCCGCAACCCAGGTTCCTCTGTAGTTGGAGTGGGGCTGGGCTGGGCTGCTGTTGGCTGTGGGTCTCTGGGGATCTCCGTGCTTGCGGTGGTCGGTGTCCAATTGGTCCTGACACGGTCCTGCTGCAATCGCCGACGTGAAGACAGTGCAAAGCCCCCGCGCCGGTGCAATGGGCGGGGAGCTGGAGAGGGGAGGGAAGGGGTCACACACATGGCCGGGAAGCAGAGGGGTGTAGGTGGGGTGAAACTGAAGCGAGCGACAATCTGCTGCTGCCTGCCCGCTGAGTTAAAAAGTTCCCACGCAAGACTCACGAAACACTGTATATCGTGAGTCTACCGTGGGAACTTTTTAATTCAGCGGGCAGGCAGCAGCATATTGTCAATTATTAACCCTCCCGCGCAATATACCCTCATCTTCTCTTTTATGAATGGGGATTTAGTTCCCCTTTCTTCGAGGACCGACCGGAGGTTCCGCTGTCACCTCTGCGGGCCGCCCTCGGTGAACGTTTTCAAGGACCTTTCTTCAAGGACCGAAAAAATGGCCGCTATTCGGAGGTTTTCGTTATTTGGATCTTCGGATAAAAGGTTGTGCACCTGTATATACCTAAATACACACATGAATAAATAAACTGATACCGTGCAAATAACATATAATGGGCTATTAATGTTCGGAGTTTTGCCCGAGCCAAGTTTAATAGCCTGATGGCTGTGGGGAAGTAGCTATTCCTGAACCTGGTCGTTGCAGTCACGGAAGTTCACGGCTGAGGTTAGCTTTGTTAAAGTCCCCCAAAACAATTACCATGGAGTCCGAGAAGTCACTCTCTACCCTCATTACCTGGTCAGTGAGTTGTGTTTGTGCCTCACGTAGGCAGGCATGGAGGGGGATGTAAATTCCAGCGAGAATAAAGGAGTTAAATTCCCTCTGAGAGTAGAAGGGTTTGCAGTTTATAAAGAAGGATTCTCGGTTGAGAGAGCAGAAATTTGACTACCGTGATGTTGCAGCATCAGTCCTAGTTGGTATAGAAGCATATTCCACCGTCTCGATTTCCCCGCTGCCTCCACTTCGCTTTCAAGGGAGAGTTAGATAGAGCTCTTAGGGATAGCGGAGTTAAGGGATAAGGAGAGAAGGTAGGAACGGGGTACTGATTGGGGATGATCAGCCATGATCACGTTGAATGGCAGTGCTGGCTCGTGGGGCCGAATGGCCTACTCCTGCACCTATTGTCTATTGTTTATTGTTTATTGTCTATTGTCCTTTACTTGTACACTGGACGACTTGATTGTAAGCACATCCAGTCTTTTCACTGACTGGATAGCATGCGGCAAAAAGTTTATCACTGTACCTCGGTACATGTGATAATAATAAACCAATTTCAACATCAATACAAACATCTTATCTCCGTGGTAAGCTACTTTAAGTCCCACTTAGGCAACTTTTTAGGTGAGTGCAGAAGACTCTGCGCTTGCCACATGGTTGCCACATGTTTGCTGATGGTTTCTGGTGAGTCTCCTTCATGTTCGCGAGGAATTCCCACATTTTGGAAACTAGTCGTGGCCTCAGTATGGTCGCCGCATATTTTTCAACATGTTGAACATTTTTCTGCGACCAAGAATTGGTCGCCATGGAGAAAATCGATAATCCTGTAGTCGTAGGTGCAGTTGTGGTGGTGGTCGCCATGTAGTTATGGGTAGTCGAGGTAGTCGTAGGTAGTTTTACTTAATCGCCTTTGCTGACCGGTCATTTTCATTGGCTCATTGGGGAAAAAAAACATTAGCAGGAGTTTTCAGAACCAAGAATAACCGACCGGTAATGTTAAATGTCTGCCGAGCTTCACAGCTGTGTATCTCTGGCTTATTAAAAGTTGTCTGGCTTCTCAAAAGTTGTCTCACCCCCGCTCCCTCCTTCTCCCCTCTTTTAAAGGACTTACCGTACACTGTGCTTTAGCCGTCTTAATTTCAGCGCCAACCTTCCTGTTCATGGCGGTGTGTGTCTGTATCACCTTGGCTTTGTACCGTGTGAATTTCAGATAGTGCGCCCTGTTTGCCCTAGGCCCTGCCTAGCTTTGGTTGTAAAATGAAGACAATCAGGAAACAAATGGAAAGCATTAGTGAGCAGTTTGAGGCCCCTATATCTGAGGAGGGATGTGCTGACATCAGGGAGGGTGCAGAGGAGGTTTACAAGAATGAGCCCAGGGATGATTGGGTTAACATATGATGATTGTTTGACGGCTCTGGGCCTGTGCTCGCTGAAGTTTAGAAGGATGAGGGGCACACCTCATTGAAACGCACCGAACAGCAAAAGGTTTGTACAGAATGGATGTGGTGTGGATATTTCCAGTACTGGGAGAGTCCAGGACCAGAGGACACAGCATTAAAAGGAACCTATAGAAAGGAGATGAGGAGGAATTTCTTTAGTCAGAGGGTGGTGAATCTGTGGAATTCATTGCCACAGACGGCTGTGTAGGCCGAGTCAATAGGTATTTTTAAAGCAGAGATTGACAGGTTCTTGATTGGTAACGGTATCAAAGATGATGAGAAGAGGGCAGGAGAATGGGGTTGAGATGGAAGCAAACATCAGCCGTGGCCTTATTCTGCTCCCATGTCTTATTATGGTGTAAGATTGGCAGGAAAGTGGGAGAAATATGTGTGCACCCTTGTATTTAGTTTAGTTAAGTTTCGTTCATTGTTACGTATCAAGGTAGAGTGAAACGTTTTTGTTTGTACTAACCAGTCAGTGGAAAGACTATACATGATTACAATCGAGTGTACAGTTACATGATAAAATAAATAAAGTTCAGTGCAAGATAAAGACCAGTAAAGTCCAATTAAAGATAGTCCGAGGGTCTCCAGTGAGGTAGATAGTAGCTCAGGATCGCTCTCTAGTTGTTTGATAGGATGGATCAGTTGCCTGATAACAGCTGGGAAGAAACTGTTCTTGAATCTGTGTAAGAAGGAACGGCAGATGCTGGAAAATCGAAGGTAGACAAAAATGCTGGAGAAAATCAGCGGGTGAGGCAGCATCTATGGAGCGAAGGAAATAGTCAATGTTTCGGGCTGAAACCCTTCTTCAGACTGCTGGAAACCATGAGGTACAAGATGGAGGTGCAGGCAAGTCCTGATAAAGCAAACGTTGCTGTGGTACTGGGTCTGGGTTAGGATGTGGTCGTAGAGTTGGAGGGAAGGGGGAATCACAGAGGGGTTGAAGTGAGGGAGGAGGTTGTTAAACTGTCTTCGTAAGGAGGAGGAGAACTTCTTCAAAGTAGGCATTCCTTGAGGAGATTTCGCAGTGGAGTAGACAAAATGTTTAAGAAGGAACTGCAGATGCTGGAAAATCGAAGATAGACAAAAATGCTGGAGAAACTCAGCGGGTGAGGCAGCATCTATGGAGCGAAGGAAATAGGCAACGTTTCGGTCTGAAACGTTGCCTATTTCCTTCGCTCCATAGATGCTGCCTCACCCGCTGAGTTTCTCCAGCATTTTTGTCTACTTTAAATCTGTGTAATCAGGATTGTTGCTTTTATGGACCTGTAATACTGTAGTTGCAAAAATTACATTGTATGTTCCAACTGGGATTAACCTCTGGGTGTAGCTACATGAGAAGAAAGCTTATGGAGATAATACGGTCTACTTGTTTTATATTGGGGATTATCAGCGCAGTCGTACCAAGTCATGTGTGTAAGGTTATGAGTTTTGACTCTGCCAAACTCACTTACACTGAAGAAATGTATAACTCGGATAAAATTCTGCTTCATTTGACTTTGATCAACTTTATTCATGCACCGAGCTTTTTTGAAACTGCTCCAAATTGCATTCCCTTCCCATGGATTTCACTTATGAACTATGATAAAAAGCTTTGTTTGGCTTGTTCATAGATTCCTGCCTCTGAACCCCGAAGATAAAGAGCTTGGTGCCAAATCAAATTAAACTTCTTATACTCACGTATGACACAGACGGATGGCATTTGGTCCATCGAGTCCATGTCGCTCCCGGTTCAGCAATATTCATTAAATTCTCTTTTCATTCTTTTTTCCTTTGCCAACGCTAGTAGTTGACACGATGGTGCAGTGGTAGAGTTGTTACCTCACAGCGCCAGGGAACCGTGTTCGATCCTGACTATGAGTGCTGTCTGTGTGGATGGTACACAAAAATGCTGGAGAAACTCAGCGGGCGCAGCATCATCTATGGAGCGAAGGAGATAGACTACGTTTCGGGCCGAAACCCTTCTTCAGACTCAAGTTGCTTGTTCTCTCTGCGACCGTGTGGGTTTCCTCCGGATGCTCCGGTTTTCCCCCACATCCCAAAGATGTAGTTGGCCTCTGAAAATTGGGTCTTGTGCAAGTGGAAGCGAAAATGGGATAACGTAGAACTAGTGTGAATGGGTGATCGATGGGTGGCGTGGACTCGATGGGCCGAAGGGCTTGTATCTCTTATCTAATCTGTAATCTAATGAGAACGCTGGCTTCTTGATGCAGAAGCATTGAGTTTGAAACTTATTCCAACCATTGAGTTAGGAATACCAGACTAAGGCCCAGCAAGGAGAGACACCAAGGGGAGTCAATAGATGCTGGAGCCTTGAACTAAACACAAAAAGGATCCCAGCCCAAAGCACCATCTGTCCATTCCCTCCCCAGATACTGCCTGACCCACTGAGTTCCTCCAGTACAGCTAGGATAGGTACCTTGATGAATGAAGGTGATGAATCCGTTTGCTAGAGTGGCTTGGGAGGGACAAAAAAGTGAAGCAATCAATGCAAAAAAACCTGAGTGACTTTCTCATAAAACTCTCAGGAATTACTCCATAGGGTAGATTGTGGGATCAGTCTGCCGTAGTAGCAAACAGACCACATGTAGACATGTCAGAGTGAGGCCAACACAAATTGGAGGAACAACACCTCATATTTCGCTAGGGCAGCTTACACCCCAGCGGTATGAACATTGACTTCTCTGACTTCAAGTAACCCTTGCTTTCCCTCTCTCTCCATCCCTTCCCCTTTACCAGTTCTCCGAACAGTCTGACTGTCTGACTGTCCTCCTGATTACATTTTATCTCTGTTTGCTTTGTTGTCAACTTCCCCTAGATAACAATAATCTATTCAACATTTTCCTTGAACTTCATCACTTTTGATCTCTTTCACTTCCTTATCTCTGCATCTCCCTCCCCTGTCACTCTGAAGAAGAGTCTTGACCCAAAACATCACCCATTCCTTCTATCCAGAGATGCTGCTTGTCCCGCTGAGATACTCCAGCATTTTGTTTCTATCTTCGGTGTAAATCAGCCTCTGCAGTTCCTTTCTGCACTTGCAAATGTTATTGTGTGACTGCAGGCAACAGTATTATAAAGGAAGTGATAAGAGATAAAAACAAACCTTGGCCCTATCTTTGGTGTGTCCATAACATGATGGATTTTAGTTTAGCTTAATGACAGAGCGTGGAAACAGGCCCTTCAGCCCATCGAGTCCACACAGACATCGGACGCCCGTTCACACTGGTTCTATGTTATCCTACTTTCGCATCTACTCCCTACACACCCAGGACAATTTACAGAGGCCAATTGACCAACAAACCAGCACATCTCTGGGATATGGGAGGAAACCGGAGCACTTGAGGAATTCCACACACTCATGCCTAAACTGGTGTTTCTACCGCAGTCACAGGGAGAACATGTAAACTCCACACAGACAGCAGCACCAAAGTCAAGTTTCAACTTTAGTCTCTGTTGCTGTGAGGCAGTAGCTCTACTTGCTTTACCACGGTGCTGCCCAACTTTATTTACAGACGGGGTGGAATTGGGGTGTTCTTCTGAACACAGTTTTGACGTTAAGTCCAGTTTGCATGGGGAATATCATGAGTTATTGATCCAAACACCTAGCCCCAACATTAAATATTGTATGAGCTTTTCACAGCAATGTTTATCAGCAGGTATCTAAAATTTAGAGAAGTCAATGTTCATACCGCTGGGGTGTAAACTACCTAAGTGAAATATGAAGTGCTGTTCCTCCAATTTGCTCTGGGCCTCACTCTGGCAATGGAGGAGGCCCAGGCCAGAAAGGTCAGATAGGGAATGGGAGGGGGAGTTAAGTGCTGAGCAACTGGAAGATCAGGTTGGTTAGTACAAACTGAGCGGAGGTGTTGGGCAAAGCCATCGCCGAGCCTGCACTTGGTCTCACCGATGTAGAGAAGTTGGCACCTGGAACAGCAGATCGGCGAGACCAAGCGCAGGCTCGTCGATCGCTTCGCCCAACACCTCCGCTCAGTTCGTGCTAACCAACCTGATCTCCCAGTACTTCAACTCCCCCTCCCTTTCCCAATGAACTTCTCTTATTTTAGATAGCCCTTGCTTTCTCCCTCCTTCCCCTTCCCTTTCCAACTCTCCCACAAAGCCTACTATCTCCGCCTCTTCCTTTCTCCCTCCCCCCCCCCCCCACCATGACATAAGTGTGAAGAAGGGTCTCAACCTGAAGCATAGCCTATTCCTTCTCTCCATAGATGCTGCCTCACCCGCTGAGTTTCTCCAGCATTATTGAGGTGGTTACTCGCTTTCCTCTGACGTTTTAAGTTCACTGAGGTGTAACTAAATGACTCCGCGGGTCAGGCTGCATCTCTGGATAACATGGATAGGTGATGTTACAGGTGGGAGACCCTGAGGAGTTGCTTATCCATGATATGTTCTGAAATACTCCCTCTCATGAAGTCAGTCCAGCATTTTGTGTCATTTTTGTAAACCAGCACCTGCAGTTCCTTGTGTCTACAGGTTAAGTCAAGAGCGTTTATTTATAATATGTACAGAATGTGTTACTGTGTTTACAAGCCTGTTTAATTTACTTTAGTTTAGTTTAGAAATACAGCGCGTTAAGGCCCTTCGGCCTACTGAGTTCACGCCGACCAGTGATCCCGCACACTAATGCTATCTCACACAGACCAGGGACAATTTTACAATTTTTACCAAGCCAATTAACCTACAAACCTGTACGCCTTTGAAGTGTGGGGGGAAGTGTCACGGGGAGAACGTACAAACTCCGTGCAGACAGCACCTGCAGTCAGGATTGCACCTGGGTCTCTGGCGCTGTAAAGCAGCGACTCTACCGCTGCGCCACCTGTAAGTAAGAATCTTTTTGTTCCGTTTCGGTACATTCGACAATCAAACACTCTTGACTTGTGAATATGAAGCTGAAAAGTAAGATTGTTTACTGCGGCAATACAGGCATGTCAGATAAACATACAATAAGCGACCAGTTATTCTACATAACATAACCATAATAATGGTGTTGCACTGGGGAGGAAATGGTTAAAAATCAAACCAGTGACAGAAGGGAGCGACAAAAGGGAACTTGTGTTTGAAAGTTGAGATCTGTCTTTATAATGAAACAGTAATTTAATCCTTAATCAGTCAAATACAAAACAATGAAAAGCAAGCTCCGATTTTTCACACATGGGAATCATTTTCTTTCATGTATTGCGAACATTAATCAGATGACAACTCTATTGTACTCATGCTTTTCAGGAGATTAAAATGAATGTATTGGGTCAGTGGGTATAATTCTTCTCATGACTAATAACGGGCCATTCACCAGTCACTCAGAAACCTTCAGCTTTCCACAACTAGGATGGGATTCCCTTCAGATGCTTTCATGCTGCTGGTGCACCTATGGCAACATCTAGGCAGATTTGTGAATGGGAGCCTGAGGTTATCTTGCAGTGTCGTTCCATTCACTGTCACAGGGGAAATTCAAAAGAAAGAATGCAAAGGCAAAATCTGTTCAAATCTGTTGGTTCTTTTAAAAGATACAGCATGGAAACTGAGACCACTGAGAGCACGCCGACCATTGATCACCCGTTCACACTTGTTCTACCTTTTCCCACTTACTCATTCACTCCCTACACACTAGGAGCAATTTACAGAGACCAATTCACCTGCAAATCTTTGGGGTGTGGGGGTAATCGGAGGAAACCCACGCGGTCACAGGCAGAAGGTGCAAACTCCACACAGACAGTATTTAAACCCAGGAATCTGGCGCGGTGAGTCTGCGGCTCTACCAGCTGTTGCGTGTTTTCAGTGGAAGTGCAGAATGAATAGATGAAAATAGTTCTCCAAAACTTTGGTGATAACTTCCTGTAAATGCTTGTGATAATAATTAAATGTGATCTAGTCAGTCAACCTCCAAGCTATGGACAGATTTATCTTAAATTTGTAGGATATAACCGCTGGCACCATTATCTCTGAAAGGGTAATGTTCAGGCTGGAGCTCGGAGTGAAACCATGCTTTTCAGTTTCCCAGTGGATATAATGGGTTGGGGATTTTGTGGGGGGAGCATTTTTCTTGGTGACACCATTGTGAGGTCCTAATTAAAACCAAGACTCACAAGTATTTAATTGCCATATACATCCAGACCAGAACAATGATATTCATGTTGCATCTTTGCAGGCACATTTGACGCAACAAATAAATAAACAATAAATTAATTAATTAATTAAAAATTATTCCAGGTAAACCAGACCATGATAGTGCAAGTCAATGATCGTAGTGCAAACTTATTGAATGTCCATGGTAGTTTGGTGTTGAGCGTTGTACAGGGTGGTTCAAGGCCAGACCGTTGATGGGACAACAATTGAGACCGGTGAACCTGCACCCTGCATAACGTCGAAGATAGACACAAAATGCTGGAGTAACTCAGCGGGACAGGCAGCATCTCTGGAGAGAAGGAATGGGTGATGTTTTTCGGGTCGAGACACTTCTTTAGAGATGCTGCCTGAGTTACTCCAGCATGTTGTGTCTATCTTTAGTTTAAATCAGCGTCTGCAGTTCCTTCTTACCCTGAATAAAGTCAATGCGGTCCAAAACAAAAACTGAAAATCGAACCTATAACTGGAAAACTAAAACCTCAAAAGACATAAAGATTCACAGAAATGAAACAAACTGAATAAATGTGATGGAGTTTCTAAGACACCGCATGAGACACTAATGTTAGAATGAGTTTGTTGTTTCCAACTGTGTACCACTGATGGCTTCAGAGCAGTCTGAAGAAACTGACCCGACCAGAAATGTCACCTATTTTTTTTTCTCCAGAGATGCTGCCTGACCTGCTGAGTTACTCCAGCTTTTTGTGTCCATCTACCATTGATGGTCAGGGACTATTCATGGTGGGGCAGTGACTACAATCATAAAATCTACAATATCACGCACGTTACCTGCATATGTCAGCATTCTTTAACTTTAATCCACAATGCAGAATTCTCATCACATGTCTTAGCTCCTGTAATGGGGTCTAGGAGAGAGCGTTCACGTCGCGGGCCTGTTTCCAGCAATCTTTCCACCACCACGCACAAGAAGCACAAGAAGCGCAAGACAGGCACCATTGTATGCAGATGCCGAGAAGTGGGTTCAGCTCTGGCTGAACAACTTCTAATCTTGTGTGTGGGCTCGATACCCCTGTAAACTGGTCAAACAGATGGAGCAGGCAGAGGGAAGGAATTGAGGCCAGCCCATTATACCCTAGAACATTTATTTATTTGTCTTCCATATTGATTGTTAACATCTGACAACAGAAATAATGATGAACAAGCAAGTAAGGCAATACTTTGCATCTGGAGGGGAACAGAAATGGTGAATCCGTCGTAAAGGTTTGCAGTAATATCAATGTGGTCCATTATGGCGCTGATTAACTGACTGGCAACAGTCAACTAATAACAACCTAGAAGGACGATGGATTGATTGATATAACTGAACTATAATGCACCCTCGAACAAGCTAAGGGCAAATATTCAAGCCAGTAATGATCATGATTGCAATATTTAACCTAGTAGTGGTTACAAGCCACATTGAATGATATGGTTCTGGCTTCATAGCTTGTAAGATCACAAGCACAGCATCTCCAGATAGAAGGAATGGGTGACGTTTCGGGTCGAGACCCTTCTTCAGACGTCTGAGGAAGGGTCTCAACCCGAAACGTCACCCATTCCGAGTCTGAAGAAGGGTCTTGACCCGAAATGTCACCCATTCCTTCTATCCAGAGATGCTGCCTGTTCTGCTGAGTTACTCGAGCATTTTGTGTCTATCATGGGTTTAAACCAGTTCCTTTCTACACATTTCCTGCTGATTTCATTTAGAAACATAGAAACATAGAAATATAGGTGCTGCCATTCGGCCCTTCAAGCCAGCAGCACCATTCAATTTGATCATGGCTCATCATCTAAAATCAGTACCCCATTTCTGCTGTTTCCCCATATCAATAGACAATAGACAATAGACAATAGGTGCAGGAGTAGGCCATTCGGCCCTTCGAGCCAGCACCGTCATTCACTGTGATCAGTGAAATATTCCTTGAATCCTTTGGCCCTAAGTGCTAAATCTTACTCTCTCCTGAAAACATTGAACAATTTCTCTTATTCCTCAGAATGAGATTCCTGGAAGTCACTGCATGCAGAAAAAGACATGGCTCTGTGGGTGTCGAATCTCTGATAACGTGAGCTAAAGTCTGCTTCACAAATCAGAGATTGTAGTATGAAGGAGTACATGTCCAGGTCTGTAAGGGGGTAAAAATCTCCAAAAGCTATATCATGAAATGCCTGAGAGTGGCTGTTTGAATCGAATGTGGAAACAAAGAACTGCAGATTCTGGTTTAAAAGAAATAACACAAATTGTTGGAATAACTTAGCAGGTCAGGGAGCATCTCTGTAGTAGACCGATAAGTGAGGTTTTGTTTTGGGACCCAACCAGAAACATGACCTATCCATGTCCTCCAGAGATGCTGCCTGACCTGCTGAGTTATTCCAGCAGTTTGAGACCCGTCAAATGTATGGTTTGTAGGTGAATAAGGAAATGTTATATATTTTAGAAAGGTTTCAAAATTACTTTAACATCCAAATGATATGCAATTGCTTTGATTGGCACACAGGTCACAGCATAGAGCTGCTGCCTTACAGCACCAGAGTGCTGAGTTTGATCTTAACCATGTCTGTATGGAGTTTGTACGTTCTCCCTGTGAATGCATGGGTTTTCCCCAGATGCTCTGGTTTCCTCCCACATTCCAACCATGTGCAGGTTTGTACGTTAATTGGCTTCTGTAAATCGCCTCTAGTATGTTGGATACAAAACTGGGATAAGATAGAGCTAGTGTACAGGTGATCGTTGGACTCAGTGGGCCATTGAGCTGGTTTCTACGCTGCATCTTTGAACTAAGATAAAATATCTATGACACAGTCGCTTTTTGCCTCAGGCAGGTAAGATCACTACAGGAATTTCCTTCACCTGGAATATCCCACAGCAAAAGATACTGTTGCCAGGAGGGTGAAACAAAATCCCCAGTATGAAGGGCCTCTTTCCATGCTGTATCCCTTGTCTACTGCCTGCAGAAAGGCGTATGCAACTGTACAGCCTAATATCTTGTGGTGTGAGATAAATTGGGACACTAGGTGGACACTATGGACACTAGAACACTAGGACTGTCTATGTGTAATCCTATTGTACATTTGAACAGTTAACCCAGAACCTGAGTCAAACGCCACTCCAGAGATTTGATCACATTGGCTTGGTTGGGATTCAGTGCAGAACTGGACTGCACTCTTCCAGAATCTGTCCTTCTGTGTGGGCTGTGGTGGCAGCAGTAGGTCCGGCCTGGAAATGGCCGAGGAGGCGGTGCGGGCCGGGGTTGGCATCGGCAACCTGGCCTGGCGGTGAGGGTGAGCAGGCCCGTCCACTATAACCGAAAATCCATTGTAAAGGTTGAGTTTGAGTTTAGTTTATTGTACCTTGCACCAAGGTACAGTGAAAAGCTTTTGCTGCGTGCAAACCAGTCAGCGGAAAGCAAATACACAATTACAATTGAATTGAATTGAATTGAATCCCTTTATTGTCATTCAGACCTTACGGTCTGAACGAAATTTCGTGCCTGCAGTCATACATACAATCATACAATAATAAACAACACTAAACACAAATTAACATCCACCACAGTGTATCCTCCAAGCACCTCCTCACTGTGGTGGAGGCAAAAATCCTCCTCACTGTGGTGGAGGCACCCGAGCACCGTTCCAGCCCCGAGCCGGATCGCCCTCACGTGAGTGGCGTTCCTCCCTCGAGCTGGGCCGCTCCGACGGGAGTGCCGTTCCTCCCTCGAGCTGGGCCGCTCCGACGGGAGCGCCATTCCACCCTCGAGCTGGGCCGCTCCGACGGGAGCGCCATTCCACCCTCGGGATGGGCTGCTCCGACGGGAGCGCCACAGCCCCTCACGGGAGAGTCTCAGCCCCTCGCCAGGCCGCCCTCACGGGAGCGTCACAGCCCCTCACGGGAGCGCCGTTCCAGCCCCGAGCTGGGCCGCCCTCACGGGAGCGAGCCCAGGGTAAGTCCTGACTGGCTGCCTCTGGAGTCTCAAGGTCGCCAGCTCCGCTATTAGGCCTCAGCGCAGACGGAGGCAGAGAAGGGGGATACGACAAAAAAGTCGCATTCCCCCGAAGGGAGAGACAGCAAGCCCCGTTTCAACCCCCCCCACATAAACACAACCTAAAAACCAAAAACTTAACTAGACAAAATGAAAAAAAACAACACAAAAAAGTAAAGACAAACGGACTGCAGGCGAGCCGCAGCCGTTCACCAGCGCCACCACTTCCGGACCAGCCATCTTCAGTGTACAGATACATGATAAAGGGAATCAAAGTTCAAGTAAGAGATGCAGCTGTAGATTTACAAGAGTGAAGCAATTGTAACACGTGTTTGCAGGTCCACGTCTGTGACCAGCACACAAAGAGTCACCTGAGTTGGGTCTGAAGAAGTGTCTTGACCTGAAACGTCACCCATTCCTTTATTCCAGAGATGCTGCCTGACCTGCTGAGTTACTCCAGCACTTTGTGAACAGGAACCAGCATCTGCAGTTCCTTCCTACACCTGGGTTGGGTGCCATCTTGGATCTCCGTAATAAGGAGGGTTTGCTGCGTATTTAGTTAGCATTATGGAACCACGAGTTCTAGCAGAACCACCCGGGGAATGCTGTACCTTGTTGCCGCAATCAATGTGAAAAGTAAAGAACGATTGTATGAAATCTCCTTTATGTACCTTTTATGAATAAAGTTTATTTTTGCAATTAAAAAAATGTTCTACAAATGCAGATGCAACTGCACAAAACCAGTCAGCGAGGTGGGGGATCGGGTGCATTCATCGAATGCCTTGTCTGTCCTTTCCTGTGCACATAATAGATCCTTTAGCGCCAATTTGTGGAGATTTTCCAACTGACGATAGACACAAAATGCTGGCGTAACTCAGCGGGTCTGTGGAGCACCTGTGGAGAAAAGGAATAGGTGACGTTTCGGGTTGGGTCCCTTCTTCAGACTGAAAGTGGAGCGGAGGGAACTGGAGGGAACAAAATCCAGAACAAAGCAGGGCCAGCAACAGATGCCAGAGTTAGGTCGGCACAGTGGCGCAGCGGTAGAGTTGCTGCCTTGAACCCAGAGACCGGGTTCAATCCTAACCATGTGTGCTGTCTGTACAGAGTTTGTACGTTCTCCCCGTGACCTGCGTGGGGTTAATCAAGGAGCTCCGGTCTCCACCCACACTCCAAAGATGTACTGGTTTGTAGACTAATTGGCTTGCTAAAATTGTAAAGTGTGTAGGATAGTGTTAGTGTACAGGACCGGGTGGGCCGAAGGACCTGTTTCCGCACTGTATCTTAAACTCTATACTAAAGTACCTCCAGTTCCATTTCCTCTACTTTCAGTCTGAAGAAACGTCTCCCATCCGTTCACTCCAGAGATGCTGTCTGACCTGTTGAGTTACTCCAGCACTTTGTGTCTATCTTCGGTATATACCAGTTCCTTTCTACACAGAGGCATAGAAACATAGAAACATAGAAAATAGGTGCAGGAGGAGGCCATTCGGCCCTTCGAGCTAGCACCACCATTCATTGTGATCATGGCTGATCATCTCCAATCAATAACCCGTGCCTGCCTTCTCCCCATATCCCTTGATTCCACCAGCCCTTAGAGCTCTATCTAACTCCCTCTTAAATCCATCCAATGATTTGGTCCCCACTGCCCTCTGTGGCAGGGAATTCCACAATTTCACAACTCTCTGGGTGAAAACGTTTATTTCTCACCTCAGTCCTAAATGGCCTCCCCTTTATTCTAAGACTGTGGCCCCTGGTTCTGGTCCTTTTATAATTTTATATGTTTCTATAAGATACCCCCTCATCCTTCTAAACTCCAGTGAATACAAACCTAGTCTTTTCAATCTTTCCTCATATGACAGTCCCGGGATGAATGTCGTGAACCTATGCTGCACTGCCTCAATCACAATGATGCCCTTCCTCAAATTAGGTGACCAAAACTGTACACAATACTCCAGATGTGGTCTTACCAGAGCCCTATAGAGCAGAAGAACCTCTTTACTCCTATACTGAAATCCTCTTGTTATGAAGGCCAACATTCCATTAGCTTTCTTCACTGCCTGCTGTACCTGCATGCCAACTTTCAGTGACCGGTGGACAAGGACACCCAGGTCTCACCGTTACCTAACCTAACCCCATTGAGATAATAATCTGCCCCCCTTGTTTTTGCCACCAAATTGGATAACCTCACATTTATCTATATTATACTGCATCTGCCACGCATCTGCCCATTCACTCAACCTTTCCAGGTCACCCTGCAACCTCCTAACATTCTCTTCACTTTCCAACCATCTGGCCAATCTTTATCCCTCAAGAAGCATCATCATGCAGATTATTGGGATAGTGTCACCATTCGGGATGGTGTGATTTTGCAGTGTATCTTAACTGCTGCAATTCTTTAATTGAATCAATAATCACATTTCAAAAAGTATTTTGGAGAGCAGTTATTGAGGGTACAATAAATAAAATCTGCATTCTCTTTAATTCTAAATTATTTAGTATTTTACTGTTCAACCCTCAGGACATGGTAACATTAAATATCCCTCTTAAATCATCACTAATCCTTTAATATATTCCAGTTTCCTTTTCCACACACACCGTCTTAATATCAAGAACAAAATACAATCTACTTGTAGAACATCAAACCTAATTTAGTGAAACAGGAGAAATTGAATCTTCCTAATCTTTCGAAGTGACTAATGTCCTGTCTGTCTTTTAGACATTTATTATAACTGATGCCTCCATCTCCTGTAACTGCAATACCTTAACTAAATAAACTGAGCTGGAGATGAGGATGGCCCATTGACACTAGGAATGGAAAGGGTGAATGATAGGCTGAGTTTATATATTCAAGGCTTAAAATGTGCAATAAACAGGGAAGACTGTTGCTTAGACTTTCAGCTGGTGTTCTCCAGTATTGTTATAATAACTGTGGCCTTCAATGTTCACTAATATAGGCTATTGATTAACTAACCTGCAGCGTAATGACCGCATTTTATAGTTAATGGCAAAATCATGGTCAAATGAAAAAGCAATTGAATGTGCATTATTTTTACCAGCAACATGAGGCTACTAACATTGTGCTAGATCTTTGACCTTGAACAGCTCACTAATGCACAATGCTTTCTAACACTTATTCAGCTTGTTATCATGCAGCGTTCTCTATACTTCACATCCCTCCACCTGGGTGGCCTCAATTATATCCTTGAAGGAGCTTCTGGTTTTTTTGCTCCGCTGTTGTTCCGGAGTAATTCTTTAAATTTAGGGTCCAAAACGACAAGATACCAGATCAGGGTGCAATGATAGATTTGCTGCCTTACTGCACCAGAGACATGGATTCTCTCCTGACTATGGGTGCAGTCTGTTCGGAGTTTGCACGTTCTCACTGTGTGTGGGTTTTCTCCCGGACCTCCGGTTTCCTCCCACACTCCAAAGACGTGGAGGTTTGTAGGTTAATTGGGTTGGTACAAATGTATGAGGGGATCTCATTGAAACATATAAGATTGTTAAGGATTTGGACATGCTAGAGGCAGGAAACATGTTCCCGATGTTAGGGGAGTCCAGAACCAGGGGCCACAGTTTAAGAATAAGGAGTAAGCCATTTTGAACGGAGACGAGGAAACACTTTTTCTCACAGAGAGTTGTGAGTCTGTGGAATTCTCTGCCTCAGTCAGAGGGTGATGGAGACAGTTCTCTGGATGCTTTCAAGAGAGAGCTAGATAGGGCTCTTAAAAAGAGCGGAGTCAGGGGATATGGGGAGAAGACAGGAACGGGGTACTGATTGGGGATGATCAGCCATGATCACATTAAATGGCGGTGCTGGCTCGAAGGGCCAAATGTCTGAATGGCCTACTCCTGCACCTATTGTCTATCGTCTATTGTCTATTGTCTATTGTCCATAGTCAGGATCAAACCTGTGTCTCTGGCGCTGTAAGGCAGTAGCTCCACCGCTGCACCACCATATACTTATAGATTCTAGAGTTTACAGAAACTTTCAACGAGGCAAGCATAATTTCTTTATCTTTCCCTGCATTGAACAACCACTGCCCATATTGTAGTGATAAGCTGATGGAAGATTCTGCTTCTTAAATTGAACAGAATGCTAATATGCAAGTCAAAGGGATTTGTTTGTGAAGACAAAATCCTGTCAGCCCATGAAGTGACCTATAACAGAACAATTTTCCATTCTTTGATGCTAATATGCATGTCAGTGATTCAGATGCTGCAAACTATGTCAACCATTCCCTGTGTTAAGCCTCCGTGATTAGCAGGCACAGTGTAGGTCTTGTCTTCATTCATGTCGATGGTTTGCTTCCTGCCTGCCCAACATTGATCGAGTTCTTGGTGGCGAGCACGAGGATATTAATGAGATCATTAGATTTAACAAGAGCTCAGACCTCGACAATAAGCTGAGCCTGAAGCTACTTGCAGAAGTAATGAGCGTGCAATTACAGAAGGTATCGGGTCTGTGGCCACAATCAGACAGTGAGGCAGTTAAGTTGTAGCGCTGGTTGAGCTCACAAAGAAGTAATTCATGAATTTTTAGCTTTCAGCAGAACTGTCTTGTAATCTCTGCCAACTTGATTTCAAGGCCCAAATAAATCAGTGAGCATGAGCAACACCAAGAAGTCTATGGTCAGCAGAGGTCAGAGATGCATCTTCTATCAACCCAAAAAGAAATTCCAAAGGTAGCACTTTTGCCCTTCGGCCTCTATGAAGATCAGTCACTAAGCTTATTTGACATATTTATTCTTGCAATGTACAGTTGCAGTGATGCAGAAACCCATTTGTTTTTAGATCTGTGTAGGAAGGAACTGCAGATGCTGGTTTACACTGAAGATGGGCACAAAATGTAACTCAGCGGGACTGGCAGCATCTCTGGATAGAAAGTATTATGGCCGTATAGATAATGTTCTCAACCCTGATAGCCATAAAACCCCGTGGTGACTGTGAATGGCTTTAGCTTACGCACTCACCGAGCTTCAGTGATAACAAAATGAGTCTTCCAGTCGTTGAATCTTGATTCATTGGCTTTTAATAAATTAATACAAAGCAAAGACATAGTTCACCACACTCCGATCTCATTTGCTGTTCTATTACATCATAAACTTGCTTTAAACCTGTTATCCATAGCTCAGCACATGGTTTAGTGCATGATAAAACTCAGTGCCTGTGGTAAAAAAAACTGTAAGACATCTCAGTCCCACAAGGTATTAACTGCAACTAACCTGAAAAGCCCCTAGCTCCACGAAAGCCACACCCTTTCACATAAGCATGTTGATAACAATTAAAGACAGAATTCATAAAATGCTGATCATAGCTAAATGGCTCCGACAGAAGGAATGGGTGACGTTTTGGATCGAGTCCTTTCTTCAGAGTGTCAGGGGAGAGGGGAACAAGAGATATGGAATGGTAAGGTGTGAAAATGAGTGATCAAAGGGCACGAAGGTCAAGGAAAATGTAGAATAGATCATTGTTGGCTTGGAGCAGGTGACAGTGAGGAGTACAATGTAAGATATAATCAGGTGGACAGTCAGACTAGTTGGAGCACTAGGATGCAAGGGCGGAAAACCCGAGGGGGGGCAGAGGGGACACGTCCTCCCCATGTTTTGTGAGGTAGGGGACATCCCCCCCCCCCCCCAAGTTATTGTCATCCGGATTTTAAAATCTGCGCTTTCTACGAGACAGTGGAGGTGGGACTGCTGATCGAGGGCGCCAATTGGATGAGAGAGACGTCGGTCAGCAGGCAATGGGGGCGGGACATGATAATTCAACGCGATCATTGGAGGAGTTTGGAGTAGGGGGAGGGGGGGGGTGGGACTGAGGATAGAGTGCGGTGACTGGAGGAGGGAGACGTGCCAAAACACTCTCCACAGACCTGCGCCTCATCCGCAGCCAGGATGATCCCGGCCAGCTCTCCGGCGTTGTCCCATCCCCACCCGAGTGCCCCCCCCCCCCCCCCACGGGTGGCCAGAGAGGTCAGGAGTCAGATGCGAGCTGTACCCCCAGGCCCACAGCCAGCACAGTGAAACAGCGCTAAACCCAGCTCAACTCTGCCTGTCCCGCCAGGTTAACCTGCCTGGGCTTGCGGGAAATATGGCCAGCGCGGAGAAGCAGCGCCGGTATCCCGTCAGTCCAGTCAAGGCTTGTAAGTTAACCCGGCGAGACAGGCAAAGTTGAACTGCATTTAACGCTGGATTGAGCCTCCGAAGCCTCGCGTGTGTGTGTGTGTGTGCGCATACGCTCGCGGCCGCCAAGAAATTGTGTCCCCCGGTCCCCTCCATATTTTGATAGCGAGTTCCGTGCCTGCTAGGATGGGAGAGGGGTGGAGAGAGTGGGAAAGCAAGGGTCACTTGCAGTTAGAGAAGTTAATATTCCTACCGCTGATTTGTAAGCTGCCCTAGCGAAATATGAGCTTTTAGATCTGTTACTTGTACCTATCTTCCTATTAAAAAAAACTCTGCCAAATGAGCAGAGAATCCTACATGCAGCATAAAACTGTAGGAGCATTCTGCCCATGATTACATTCATGTTCCGTTGCACATGCCACAGATTTGACTTGACAGGTGAAAGGCATGGTGCTTGTGTTAACAATAGCGACACAGTTGGTGAGTAGTTTCATTCATGATGATTGACCCTGAGGGAGTCTGTTCACCATCTCAGTCACTTTTTTGTGCTTATTTTCTGCAGTGAAAACACTCTGACCATCTGTGTGCTTCTACCCGACAAATCGTGGGTGTTGTGTGAGTGGATCATGACGAGAGGACTTGTATACCCACGTACGCAGAGCCTACCCCCGCCTGCCCAGATGTTTACACCATATAAGGTCACTGGAGGCAAAGGTTTTCAGCTCAATGTTCAGGGGAGATCTATGGCTTCAGCTAATTGACATACAAATCAAGAGGTCAGGAATAGGACGGCACGGTGGTGCAGCGGTAGAGTTACTGCCTTACAGCGCTGGAGCCCGAGATCGATCCTGACTACGGGTGCTGTCTGTGCGGAGTTCTCCCTGTGACCACGTGGGTTTTCTCCGGATGACCCGTTTTCCTCCCACACACCAAAGAAGTACGGGTTTGTAGGTTACTTTGCTTCGGTTAAATAAAATTGTCCCTAGTGTGTAGGATGGTGGTAGTGTACAAGGTGATCGCTGGTCGGCGCAGACTTGGTGGGCCCAAGACCCCTTTTCCGTGCTGTCTCTCTAAACTAAAGTAAACTAAACTAAACTAAGATGATCAAAGCAATCAAACTGAATGAAGATATTAGCATTCTGGCCGTCTTTTAAACCTGGCTTGGGTTGAAAGAGTTCAAAGGTGAACATGCCTCGATGTACTTCAGGGCAGCACAGTGGCACAGCTGGTAGAACCACTGCCTCACAACGCCAGGGACCTCGGTTCGATCCTGACCTCGGGTGCTGTCTGTGTGGAGTTTGCAGGTTCACTCTGTGTCCGCTTACGTTTCCTCCGGGTGTTCCTGTTTCCTCCCACATCTCAAAGACTCGTTGGTTTGTAAGTTCATTGGCCTCTGCAAATTGCCCCTAATGTTTAGGGGGTGAATGTGAAAGTGGGATTGTATAGAACTAATGTGGGTGGAAGATCGATGGTCAGCATGGACTCGGTGGGCTGAAGGACATGTTTCCGTGCTGACGCTCAAAATGGAACAAAAAATAGTTTGTGTAAATGTTCTTTTTCCAGCTATAAGTGTGCACTGCATGGTGAATGGTGTGTGGGCATTTATTTGAAAATAGTCTATCAACCTAACGTGACACAAAACATGAAGTCTTCTTATTGCGTATGGCATGCACGGCCTAAAGTTGTAGGTCAACTTGTTCTATTTGATCTTGTTAAAACATGAAGTGAAGACACAAGAGATGGCAGCTGCTGGAATCTGGAACAACAAGCGAGGTGCTGGAGGAACACAATGGGTCAGGCAGCATCTGTGGAGGGAAGTGGACATGTGGCATTTCGAGGTGGGACTTTCATCTGGATCATGACGGGTGTTATGAGATAAATGAAACTTTCACTACTCGTAATTAACTTAACTTTATTTAAGCTTTAAGCAACTTATTTCTGCAATACACAAACTCAGAAACGTCTGGCAAACATGGCTGATTCCGCAGGCTTTTCCCGCCCGAAATACTTCGCACATGCGCACACTCCGGAAATGTCCTGCGCATGCGCACACTCTAGAAGAGCTCCGCACATGCGCACATGCGCCCACTTCAACGAGCCATGACCCAAAATGAAGAGATGAAGGGGCACGGCCTGAAATGTCCATTCCCCTTAGTTCCTCCAGCAGAAGAAGACACAAAGTGCTGGGGTAGTCAGCGGGCCAGGCTGCATCACTGGAGAACACGGATAGGTGACGTTTAGTTTAGAGATACAGCATGGTAACAGGCCCTTTAGCACCCCGAGTCCGAACCGACCAGCGATCCCCGCACATTAACACTACCCTACACACACTAGTGACAATTTTACATCTATACCAAGCCAATTAGCCTACAAACCTGTACGTCTTTGGAGTGTGGAAAGAAACCGAAGATCTCGGAGAAAACCCATGCAGGTCATGGGGAGAATGTACAAACTCTGTTCAGACAGCACCCGTAGTCAGGATCGACCCCAGGCCTCTGGTGCTGAAAGGCAGCAAGTCTACCGCTGCACCACCGTGACACCCTCTAGCTCCACCAACAGTTTTTTTTTTTCATAAAGCAAGAAATACTTAGTTGCATTTCCAAATTACCGAGAACAAGCATGAACGGGGAACGAGTATAATCGACTTCCACTCTGGGAAGCATTAATCTTCGGGAAGCATTAATCTTCATGCACACAGCAATGGCAAATGTGTGGCTGAATTTCAGACAGCCATTTCCGAACGGTAGAATTTACAATGCAATAAATGTCCAATAAAATGCATGGAACCAGATCTCCATGGCCGATATAAGGAGCCAATACCCGTGTTTGCACTGAGGTACGCTGACTGAAGTTATAAACTGGGGATTTATTTCAATCAGTTAGTGGTTGAAATAACCTTTGCATTTAAGTATAGCATGAGCATTTCATTTTGGATCAGTTTAGTTTAGTTTTGATTCGAGATACAACGCGGAAACAGGCCCTTTGGCTCACTGAGTCCGCGCCGAACAGCGATCCCCGGACATTAAAACAATCCTCCAAACACTAGGGACAATTTACAATTTATTTCAAGCCAATTAACCTACAAACCTGTACGTCTTTGGAGTGTGGGAAGAAACCAAAGATCTTGGAGAAAACCCATGGGGAGAACGTAAAACTCCGTAAAGACAGCACCCGTAGTCAGGATTAAACCTGGGTCTCCATTGCTGTAAGCGCTGTGAGGCAGTAACTCTACTGCTGCGCCACCATTTTTATACTTCTTGTTACCTCAGTGTGGCATTACATGCCAATGTAATTTTTAAAATACAAGCAGAAATTTTAAATATTTTTGGTTTTGTGGTTAATCCCCCTCTTCTCAGCATGGCTGGTGTTGGAATCTGATTGTTTACCTTCTCCCCAGTGTCTCTCCCTTCTATCCATTTCCCAGAGACAAGGAACTGCAGACGCTGGAATCTGAAGCAAAACAAAATGCTGGAGGAACTCAGCGGATCAGGCAACACAACCCAAACTACACCTGTGGAAGGAACGGAGAGATGATGTTGGGTTGGGGCCCTTCTTTAGAGGATAGGTCTGAAACGGAATCTACACATTCCCTCTACAGATGCTGCCTGACCCGCTGAGTTCCTCCAGCACTTTGTGGTTTGTCCCAGAACAGCAAGTCAGGGAGTCATCAGGTTCAGAGTCTCTCCTGCCTCTTCGTTACATTATTTCCCATGTTTCGGACCACAATTTTTCTGCTATCCTCTCTTCAGCCCGGGGCATAATTTCATCCAAATACTTTCTGTACCACAACCAAGCAGCCTGAGATTATGAGTGAAGTGAGAGAAAGGACGTGAGTGCAAGTCAGTCATTCAGGGGCGGGGGCCACAGTGGCGCAGCCTGGGTGCGATCCCGACTACGGGTACTGTCTGTACGGAGTTTGTACGTTCTCCCCGTGACCTGCGTGGGTTTTTTCCGAGATCTTCGGTTTCCTCCCACACTCCAAAGACGTACAGGCTTGTAGGTAAATTGGCTTGGTGTATGGGTAAATTGTCCCTAGTGTGTGTAGGATAGTGTTAATGCGTGGGGATCAGTGGCCTGCGCGGACTTGGTGGGCCGAAGGGCCTGTTTCTGCACTGTAGTTCTTTAAAAAAAGCTAGTAGATCTATCACTTCCTATCTCCAGCCATCCAGGTTCAATCCTGACCTCTGCGTCTGTTTGTGTGGAGTTTGCTCGTGATATGCTCCCGGGTACATTGATTTCTTCTCATGTTTCACTGATTAGCACTGGTTAGTTGATTAATTGGCCATTGCAAATTGCCTTTTGTTTCGGTGGGTGGCAACAGAATAGGAGGAGGGGGGTAGTTGACCGGCATGTGGGAGTGAATAAGTAACAGGGAAATAAGTGGGAGAATGGAATAGATAGAATTAGGGGCAGCACATTGGCGCAGTTGTATGGAAGATTCTTCCATGCAACTGTAGAGTCCATATTATTGTACGGGTGTGAGGCATGGACTCTCACTCAAGCACCGTCCAGGTCTCTCGATGGTACCTACACCCGAATGCTCAGAAAAGTTCAAAATGTCAGTTGGAGGGACCACATCACCATCGCCCAGCTCTACGGGGAGATTCCGCCTCTGACCGAGAAGATCAGGTGGAGAAGGATGAGGCTCGCTGGTCACTGCCACCGCCCCCAGAAATGCCAGCGAACAAGGTTGTGCCGTGGGAACCCACTCATGGAAGACGTGACCCGGGACGGCCAATCAAGAAGATGCTGAAGACGTTGATGGTGGACGCACGTGTAGAGACAAAAGAGGAGCTCGCCAGCTGCATGGAGGACAGAGACGTGTGGTGCATCCATCACCGTGCCCGTCGGAAATCCGCGCCACTGCATCGCAAATGTTTTCAACGATGATGAATGAATGAATGAACAGTGGTGCTGTGGTAGAGTTTCTGCCTTACAGTGCCAATGACCCGGGTTCAATCCTGACTACAGGTGCCGTCCGTACGGAGTTTGTGCGTTCTTCCTGTGACCACGTGGGTTTCCTCCGTGTGCCCCGGTTTCCTCCCACACTCCAAAGACGTACGGGTTTGTAGGTTAATTGGTGACTGTTAATTGTAAATTACCCCTAGTGTGTAGGAGAGTGTTGGCGTATGGGGAGATCGCTGGTCGGCGTGGACTCGGTGGGACAAAGGGCCTGTTTTCGCACTGTGTCGCTAAAGTCTAAAGTAAAGCATTGCTCTGTAAACTAGCATAGATTCAATGGGCTGAAAAGCCTCCAAAGGCTGATTGACTGTCCCATCTGAGATTAATCCATCCATATGAAACCTTTACCCACACATACTAATTCCAAAATCTTTAGAACCCCAGCAGCATCTCGGAGGGTTTAAGACAATTCCATTATCCTTTCCTTACTAACTAGTTAGTTAATGGCAGGAGCCAATTGAGGCAGGCACCACATCAGCATTTAAAAGACGCTTGGACAGATACACAGATAGGAGAGGTTTAGAGAGATATGGGCCAAACACACACGAATGGGATTAGCTTAGTCAAGGCATGGACGAGTTGGGCTGTTCTGCGCTGTACACCTCTGTCACTTGACCATTATTTCTATTAAAGGAATGACTCTCATATTTCTTGCCCACAGCTCCCCTCCCAGCCTGGCTGATTTTAGCCAACTCATCACAATACCTGGGACTTACAAAGTGGCCAGTACACTTCGGAAGTGACCTATGGAAAGGAGGTCTCGGCTGAGAGTTCAGTGCTCTGGTAATGCGTCTTTTAATTTTAAATTTTAATGATGATAAAACATGTGGCCTAATGCAGGTTTCTATTTACACTGGCAGAGTATTCGATGTCTGAGCATAGTACTTTGAACCATCACTTGCCATCATTTATTTATTATACCTTCACAGATGGTTCTTTCATCCATTCTTTCTACTTTAACCATTACACGAAGAGGCAGGGGCTGAGAATATAGATTGCTCCTTGCCTGGATCGTTGACTGAAATAATTCTCAACACTGGTGCTCCACAAGGATACGGCCCCAGTCCCTTACTGTACTCCCTATACACTCACGGCAGTGCGGACAAAATCAGCTCTAACCCCATCTACAATTTTGTAGATTACACCACTGAGTTGTGTATATATATATATAGCTCAGTCCATCACACAGACCAGAATGCGCACCATTGACTCCATCTACACTTCAGGCTGCCTCGTGAAAGCAGACAACATAATCAAAGACTTGTCCCACCCTGGTCATTCCTTCTTCTCCTTGCTCACATCACAACCAGACCTAGTTTAGTTCAGAGATAGTTTACAGACAGGGGTTTGCAATGCAGGCTTTCCTCTCCTGTTTACTCTTCCCATCTTTAATGCATCCACATGTCTACTGCAGATATGATCCTTTTTTAATGCTTTGCAAATCCTTCAAAATCTTCTCATGATTGAAGTACCAGGGAGTGTGACAGATTGGAATGAATGTATTTGTTTTACTACATCTGTCCAGAGAATGATGCACAGATTCATTGTTTATGGACATAAAATATATAAACACATGTCCATCTGGCTAAACCTGATGATGATGATCAACAAGCACCAAACTGATCTGTATTGTAATGTACACAGACTAGTTTAGAGATACAGCCCACGCCGACCACTGATCACCTGTTCACACTCATTTCCTATTATCCAAGTTTCTCATCCACTCCCAACGCACAGGGATCAATTCACGGAGGCGAATTACCCAACAAACCCGCACAACTTTGGCATGTGGGAGGAAACCAGAGCACGAGGAAGAAATCCATGCGGTCACAGGGAGAACGTGCAAACTCCACACAGACAGCACCCGAGGTCAGGATCGAACCTGGGTCTCTGACACTGAGAGACAGTGGCTCTACTACCTGTGCCACTGTGGAATGCATTTATTGTATTACTTTCCGAGTATAGTACTGTTCTTTGAATGTACTTCAACATGAAGGCCAGCAGTAGGGTTGCTACCTTCCAGCGCCAGAGACCTGGGTTCCATCCTGACATTGGGTGCTGCCTACATGGAGTTTGCACATTCTCTATGCAACCACTTGGGTTTTTTCCGGGTGCTCCAGTTTCCTCCCATACTCCAAAGACATACAGGTTTGTAGGTTAATTGGCTCCTGTAAAATTTTCCCTGTGTGTAGGATAGAACTAGTGTACGGTGACTGGTGGTCGGCACAGACTCGGTGGGCAGAAGGGCCTGTTTCCACTCTGTATCTCTAAAATAAACTAATTATTTATACTGCATATTTCCTCACATAATAGGAGCTGATTTCAGCCCATTGAAACTCTGCTGCCACAGGCAACATTCAGTCAGTCCCATCCCCACTAATTTTACAAGCAACTTTTTCTCCCTGTCAATGACTTCCAGATTCCGCCACCCACCTATATGTTTGGGATAATTTAGAGTGGTTAATTAAACCACCAGCACATTTGGGGGATTTGGGAGGAAATCCAGGCAGCTAAAGTGACGTCCTTCACACAGGCAATGTCAGTTCACTGGAACAGTGAGGCAGCAGCTCTCCGAATTACGCCACCGTGCCATTCAGCTCAGGCAGAAGATTTCAGAAATCCTCTTTATCTCTATTTGCAGTGAAGCAGCACGCTTGTTTCTGGAGAAAGGTATTAGGAGAATGAAATGCTCTCTCTCTCCGTGTTATTTTGTAATAATGAGCAATTGGTGTGAGATACTTGCTAACCTGCAGTGCGTTATAAAGTGATGTTGATACATTTTGCATCTTCAAACTGCTTTGATCTTCTAATTGAGTGAATGAATCATAGCCCGGAAGAAAATATCTACGCTCTGTGTACATCAGAGACAGTTCACCATGGCATAGAATAGGTTGGAGAAACAGATTAGAACACTAAAAACTGCTCGCTATAGGAGCAGAGAATAGCAAAAATTGGCAAATATTACTTTCTATAAGAAAAAGTTACAAAGTGCTGGACTGCCTCATTGGAACAGGCAGCACATCTGCAGGGCATACTGTAAATAGTGATCTTTCAGGTCGAGACCCTTCTTCAGACTGATTTTAGTGGAGGCTGAGAAAGCTGGAAGAGAGGTGGGGGCAGGACAAAGCCAAACAAGTGATAGGTGGAGAAACAGATGCTGGTTTACAAATTAAAGACACAACGTGCTGGAGTAACTCAGTAGGTCACGCAGCATCTTAAAAGAAGAAGGATCCCGACCCGTAACACCACCTATCCATGTTCTCCAGATAGGCTGCCTGACCCGCTGAGTTACTCCGGCATTTTGTGTCTTTTTTTAAGTAATAGGTGGATATAGGTGAAAGAGGTGGGATTGGCACATAATTGGAAGGAGATGATCTATTGTCCCTTATGTCTACATATTACTTCATGCCGAGTTGGACGTCAACCAGCGGTAGAGTTGCTACCTTACAGCACCAGAGACCCAGGTTTAATCCTGACTACGGGTGCTGTCTGTACGGAGTTTGTAAGTTCTCCCTGTGACTGCATGGATTTTCCCCGGGTGCTCCAGTTTACTCACACACTCCAAAGACGTACAGGTTTGTAGGTTAATTTGCATTGGTAAAAATGATAAATTGTTCCTAGTGTGTAGGATAGTGCTAGTGAATGGGGATCACTGGTTGGTGTGGACTCAGTGGGCCAAAAGGCCTGTTACTGTGCTCTATCTCTGAACTAAACTAAACTAAACTGAACTGAACTAAACATAATAGTAAACTGACAGGGACATTATTTACTGATGTAGGAAGGAACTGCAGATGCTGCTTTAAACCGAAGATAGACACAAAAAGCTGGAGTAACTCAGTGGGTCAGGCAGCATCACTAGCAAAAGGAATAGGTGACGTTTCAGGTTGAGACCTTTCTTCAGATTGAGAGTCAGGGGAAAGGGAAATGAGAGATATCTAGACCTGATGTAGAGATATATTGAACAAATGAATGAAAGATCTGTGGAAAAGTAATGATGATCAAGGAAATGTGCAGGTGCAATATAGGAGCCTTTCACAAGGCATTAGCAAGATGAAGCAGGCATACAATCACCGAATGCTGATTGCTGTTATTCCTCCACATCTCTCTGTGGTATTTTTTTAAATTATGCTAATCCCAACGTTAAGATGAGGAGCACTCTTCAGCACCATCTGTATTGGATGAGCATGTTGTAAGACACAATTCAAATTGATTGCATACAAGGTAGTTCTCGCTGTGAATTGTCATTTGTATCACACAGGGGAGTCAGCAGTTCTTTATCTGAAGCTTCAGCTGTGGTTGTGTCAAAATCATGTTGATTCATTCATGAGTAGGTCTGTTTTCCATTGTGCTAATTCTAGTGCTGGTCCTGTTAATCGCCCTGGTAGCAGACATACCCAAAGTGTGTTTTGCATTGCTCCTTTTAGTCTCACGTGTTTCCTTTCCCCACCAACCTCACTCTGCATCTTCCCCTTTGCTCTGTCTATTGTACCTCAGTTTGACATAGTCATAGTCATAGAGCATGGAAACAGGCCCTTCAGCCCAACTTGCCACACCGACCAACTATACTAGTTGCACTGGAAAGATTGTATTTAGTTCAGAGATACAGCGTGGAAACAGGCCCTTCGGCCCATCGAGTCCACGCTGAACAACAATCACCCATACATTAGTTCTATCGTACACACTAGGGACAATTTACAGAAGCCAATTAATCTACAAACCTGCACGTCTTTGGAGTGTGGGAGGAGACCGGATCACCCAGTGAAAATCTCCATGGACACAGGGAGAACGTACAAACTCCGTACAGACATAACCCGTAGTCAGGATCACACCCGAGCATGTAGAACAAAGTTTTTAATTGTCTCTTGGCACACACAACAATAGTAATCCTAAAACTAAACCTTCTCCTTACTGCACACACAAGATAAGTTGAAGTTATTGTTATGTGCACAAGTACGGTGATGTACAGGTACATTTAAAATATTGATTGCAGCAGCATAGCAGGTCCATCGATTCAAAAAACATACCATGCATGCTTTATACGTGAATTATACTTTTTATGTTGACAAAATAACATGGTATGCATATGACTGCTATGCATCAATTTAGTTTCAAACCATTTCAGGGGAAGAACACAATGGTCTCTACACTTGATGGGCAAAGAGGTCACTTTTGATGATTATTGTGAGAACCCCAGTTCCAATCTCAACTCAGCAAATGTTTTGACAATGCTTAATTCACTATTGTTCCCTAATCATTTTGTTTCTCAAGAGGACTTGGGACAACCAATTCAGTAAATTGACCCCTTTTCCTGATATTTTTCTCACTTGCTAATCATTCTACATTTATTGACACAGTGGTTTGCAGTATTTGGATCACGGTGAAATCCTTGCAACTCCTCTCTTAATAATGTGGAAATGTTCTCAGCTCCTCAAGAGTTTAGCCCCGTAACACGTGCAAAGTAAAATATCAGTCTAATTAAAAAGTGTAGTTTTGAAAGACTGGATAAAATATATAGAGCACATGCCTGCAGTGCTTTCTGCTACAGCCTAGAAATAATTATTTCTGTAAACTCAACGTGTGTGGAGCCAAGTCCGATAGGTTTTAATGTGCGGGCTTTGTAGTCTGAGGCATGTCCATCTACACACATCGTATTAAGTGGTGCAGACTTGAGTTTTCTAATGAAATTACATGCCTGTTGAGGGTTCATGTAAATGACTAATGATATTGTTGATCAGTCATTGCAAGATTTCATGGGATTAAGCTACATTGTGTCAGTGCCAGATCTGTAACACTCATTAAAGCCCAGGAGATCAAATGACAAATGTCCAGTGAGGAAAGTTCATATTATTTTCCAATCTGGATGCTTACACAACTGTTTCTCACCCTATAACATTGCTTTTCCAATTTACGTTCACAAGTTATAGGACTAAAAAATTTCAGTTTATAAACATATATATAAACACGACAGACATAAAGCTGGGGTAATAGTGGGTCAGGCAGCATCTCTGGAGAGAAGAAATAGGTGACATTTCGAGTCTTTTGTAAATGAGGGATTTAGAGGAGGGCACCTGTAAATGGGGGATTTAGGGGAGGGCACCTGTAAATGGGGGATTTAGGGGAGGGCACCTGTAAATGGGTGATTTAGGGGAGAGCACCTGTAAATGGTGAATTGGGGCAGGGCACCTGTAAATAGGGTTGCAAACTTTCTCAATAAGAGAAGGAGACAAGGTCAAAATAAGGGACAAATTCCCAACGGCATAAAATACAAAGGCCTTCGTTTTTGCAGGTTTATCCATATTTAAACATGCCAAACTGACCGAACAACACCAGACGTTACTGAAACGCTTTGACCAGACAGTCCCCTCGACCCGAGTAGTACCAGTCAAATACGGGTTAAGGGTTGTCCTGTATGGGACGAACCAATTTAGCCCAATATATGGGACGTCCCGGCTAATACGGGACAGTTGGCAACACTACTTACTAATCAAGAACCGGGCAATCTGCTTTAAAACAAGACTTGGCCTCCACAGCCATGTGTGGTAATTGCTAACTTTTCCTTGATCTGCGTCCTCTTTGATGTCTTGTTTTCACACCTTAACGTTCCTTATCTATGTGGCTCCCTCTCCCCTGATTCTCAGTCTGAAGATCTCTCGTCCTGAAACGTCACCCATTCCTTCTCTCCAGAGATGCTGCCTGTCCTGCTGAGTTACTCCAGCATTTTGTGCCTAACTTCTGCGCAGCAAGAACTACAGCCCCCATGATGCCCCCATCCCGACTACATTACCCACAGTGCAGCCGGCGCATGTTCGAATATGGAACAAGGGCAGTCTTACTTTTAGTCTTAGTGTAGTTTTAGAGAAACAACGCAGAAACACGCCAACCATCACACGTTCTATATTATCCCACTTTCGCATCCACTCGGGGCAATTTCTAAATTGAAGCTAGAAAAGATCAGGACAAATCAGCATCTGTGGTTCCTTCTTATTTCATTTTTAACAAATATTTAGTGAGCAAGACCAATGACTTGAAAATACAACAACCTCATTATCCAGTGGATGTCTTTACATCTCTGAACGTTTTTGATTGAATCAAGTCCCAGTATGAATTTTGTGCAGGCTTATTAGAGTTAGTCTTGTTTGGCATTGTTTGGCAAGTTAAAGGGGATATAGGAGGTAAGTGTTTACACAGAGAATAGTAAGATTAAACGAGAACTTACCAGTTAAGATGGTGGTATCAGATGTAATTACAGGTGCACAACCTTTTATCCGAAGATCCAAATAACGAAAACCTCCGAATAGCGAACATGTTTTCGGTCCTTGAAGAAAGGTCCTTGAAAACGTTCACCGAGGGCGGCCCGCAGAGGTGACAGCGGAACCTCCGGTCGGTCCTCGAAGAAAGGGGAACCAAATCCCCATTCATCAAAGAGAAGGTGAGGGTATATTGCGCGGGAGGGTTAATAATTGACAATATGCTGCTGCCTGCCCGCTGAGTTAAAAAGTTCCCACGGTAGACTCACGATATACAGTGTATCATGAGTCTTGCATGGGAACTTTTTAACTCAGCGGGCAGGCAGCAGCAGATTGTCGCTCCCTTCAGTTTCACCCCACCTACACCCCTCTGCTTCCCGGCCATGTGTGTGACCCCTTCCCTCCCCTCTCCAGCTCCCCGCTCATTGCACCGGCGCGGGGGCTTTGCACTGTCTTCATGTCGGCGATACCAGCAGGTCAGTGCCAGTCACCGGAGACGTCAGGACCAACGGGACACCGACCCCCAGGCCCACTGCAAGCACGGAGATCCCAGAGTCCCACAGCCAGCAGCAGTCCAGCCCCGTTCCAACTCCAGAGGAAAACTGCAAACTGGCCGGAGACGTCAGGACCACCAGAAGCCGTTCCCCGAGCTGCGCCCCCTCATCGGGACACCGACCCCCAGGCCCACTGCAAGCACGGAGATCCTAGAGACCCACAGCCAACAGCAGCCCAGCCCCGCTCCGCTCTAACTACAGAGGAACCTGGGTTGCGGATGACGGGGCGCAGCTCGGGGCGTCGTAGGGGCCCATCGGTGAGCGAATTCCTGTTGGTCCTGACGTCTCCGGCCACCTGCCATCCTCCGGGAACTGTACCGCCCTTGCAGGAGAGTGGGGTTGTTTGCAGTTGCAGAAGGAGGGGGCAAGGGCGGTACAGTTCCCAGTCTCAGCTCCAGTCCAGGGGGGTGGCCGGAGACGTCAGGACCAACGGGACACCGACCCCCAGGCCCACTGCAAGCACGGAGATCCCAGAGACCCACAGCCAGCAGCAACTCCAGCCCAGCCCCGCTCCAACTCCAGAGGAACACGTAGTGGCAGAAGCTGATGGTGTGCAAGGTACGTCTTGTTCTTGGGGTGGCGGATGAGGGGGCGCAGCTCGGGCTGTGGGCAAACTGCCACTTGTCGCCGTAGCGGCCCATCGGGGAGCGGATTCCTCTGGAGTTGGAGGGGGAGGGGGGTATTGTGCTGTTTGATCGCTCCCTGCTATCCCAGGGACAGGGAGACACAGCGGCTTTTGAGACTGGTGGGCAATCACTTCCAAAGTTCTGCCCACACAGTCAGTAAACCTCTCCTACACTGCATTTCATACAAACATTTATTCTGCAAGAAAAAACTACATTGAAGACTCAAACTCGCGACCGAGTAACTGCCGGGATCGAGGCGCAAACTCGCGACCTAGCTCGGGGATTCAAGAATCCCCGAGCTGAGCTAGACCGCCTAAGGGCATGTAGCCCCGCTAGGGTGACATGAGTGCGAGAGGTGATTCAATGCTGCGGGCACATTTACAAATTCAGGAATTCATTCAACACACTGCATTTCATACAGACATTTATTCTGCAAGAAAAAACGACATTGAAGACTCAAACTCGCGACCGAGTAACTGCCGGGATCAAGGCGCAAACTCGCGACCTTGCGGATATGAGCCGAGCACTCTACCACTGAGCCAGCCATTAAAATCTACGCAAAAAAATTTCCATTCCGAAGACCGACAAATTCTGAATTACGAAAAGTGTCTGGTCCCAAGGCTTTCGGATAAAAGGTTGTGCACCTGTACTACTTTAAGAGACATTTAGACATTCACTTAAATAGGAAAGACAAGAATCTAATCTGAGCAAGTGGGATTAGTGTATAGTGCCCTCCATAATGTTTGGGTCAAAGACCCATCATTTATTTATGACTACTTTCATTTACATGACATTGCTGTGTCCCAAACATGAAATGGGGGGACTACATATGAACACTGCTGTAATTTCTACATGGTGAAAGCAAAATGTACAAAAATGGCCTTTATTAAAATCTGACAATATGCAGTTTAACCACATGTGATTTTTTTTCTATTGCAAATCTCAAATTTATTGTACAGAGATGAATAAATAAATAATGGGTCTTCATCCCAAACATTATGGAAGGCACTGGTAATGGGTAAAATGTCAGAATGGATATAGCAGGCCGAATGGTCAGATGCCATGACACTGACTCTATGGTTTCACTTGCAAGCCAGATTAAAACATGGAGGCATCAATGCAAGACAATCATTGATAACTCAGATGCAGAAATCAGGCAGCACAATGCACCACATTAGTCTAATGTCTCGGAACTCCAAAGGCGAGGGTTTGATCCTGACCTCAGGTGTTGCTTGTGTGGAGTTGGTATGTTCACTCTTCTGATTCCATTGAGACCCGCCAGTGCTCTGGTTTCACCCATGTCCCAAAGATATACTGGCTCTTAGGTGAACTGGCTGCTGTAAATTATCCACTGTGTAGGTGGATGCCACAAGAATGTTGGAGGAGTTGATAGGTGAAAGCAAGAACATTACCAGGAAATAAGAGGGGGATGAGATGAGTCAAGGAGCCAAGATAGATACAATGGGCCAAATAGTCCCCTTTATCTCAAGTATGTTTTTTTTTTAATGTATGTAGTCAAAATCTTTATTACCTAGGGAATGGTTAAGATGTGAAACTTGAACTTGAGGCTTGGATAGTGTGGATGTGGAGAGGATGTTTCCACTAGTGGGAGAGCCCAGGACTAGAGGTCATAGCATCAGAATTAAAGGACGTTCCTTTAGGAAGGAGATGAGGAGGAATCTATTTAGTCAGAGCGTGGTGAATCTGTGGAATTCTGTGCCACGGAAGGCTGTGGAGGCCAAGTTAATTATATATTTTTAAAGGCAGAGATAGATAGATTCTTGATTAGTACAGTTGTTAGGGGTTATGGGGAGAAGGCAGGAGAATGGGATTAGGAGGGAGAGATAGATCAGCCATGATTGAAAGGCAGTAGACTTGATGGGCTGATAATTCTGACCGTATCACTTATGACCTTTTGACCTTATGAGAAGAAACATTTAGGATCTGGTTGCAGCTGAATTCTGATTGATTGATTGAAAGATACAGTGTGGAAACAGGCCCTTCAGCCCATCGAGTCCACGCTGACCATAGATCACCCATTCACACTAGTTCTATGTTATTCCACTTTCTCATCCACTCCCTGCATATAGGGGCAATTTATAGAGGCCAATTATTCCACAAACCCGCACGTCTTTGGGATACTAGATTGGTAATGCAGAGGTCTATGATCCAGAGAAGTACATTCAAATATCACCATTAACTCAAATTCAGAGAGTTAAATGAATCTCTGATAACAAGCTGGTGTTTGTAATATTGACCATAAATCTACCAGATTGCTGGCTTACCTCACTTGTACCAACTGGTTACTCTGATTCCTCATCCACCCCGACGTTTCTCAATCACGACAAAATCCAATAGACAATTTAGCAGAAATCTCCTTATGGAGGGAATGGTTAGAATGTGGAACACACAACCACAACACATGGATGCAATTAAGGGGACGCTATATAAACATATGAGGGAATAAATGGAAAGTGGATAATTATAGAGTCTGGAGTGTTTTATTGTCATACTGTATGTACCGGCACCAGAACAATGAAATTGTTACACTGCAGCTTTACAGGCTCATTAACTCTAAAACACAAATAAGTATACAATCATCAGTATAACAGTAAATTAATAGTTATACCTACAAAAAAATATATACAACCATCAGTAATACAGTAAATTAATACAGTTATAACTACACAAATAAATATACACTCATCAGTATTACAGTAAATTAATACAGTTTTAACCAAACTAAAAAAACAATAATCAATAATAGTTAATTAATTCTTAGTTATAATTACGCAATCAGACCATAATTGTGCAAAAACTAAAAGCAGTAGTGCAACCAAAACAAAGTCTATAGTAGATCTGATTTGTGGGCGGCACAATGGTGCAGCGGTAGAGTTGCTGCCTTAAGGGCCTGTCCCACGAGCATGTGACCAGCATGCGGCAAGCGCGACCAAACCGGAACCGGAGGCTGTGCGGAGGTCAAGTGATTCCCCGTACAGGGCCGGTCCCACCAGCATGCGCCTGCATGTGGCGAGTGCGACCAAACCGGAAGTGGGGGCTGAGTGAGTGACGTGCAGTTCGAGCGAAGTCCGCGGGAAGTTCGCGCATGACGTACGGCGTCAAGACGCTGCGCACGCACGTTGAGGCAGTGCGTACGGTGTCGAGGCGGCTGCGGGCCGGCAGGCCGTTGCCGCGCGGAATTTTTCAACACGGTCAGTTTTTCGGAGCCCCGCGCGATGTTGGGACCAGCTCCGCACAACTCCATATGGCTCCGGCAATCGAAGTGGGACCGGCCCCGCGAGGCCGTATGGCTCAAGCGACCACGTTAGGTCGCGCTTGCCGCATAGAGTCGCATGCTCGTGGGACAAGCCTTTTACAGCGCCAGGACCCCGGTTCGATCCTAACTACGGGTGCTGTCTGTATGGAGTTTATATGTTCTCCCCGTGACCCCATGGGTTTTCTCCGGGTGCTCCAGATACCTCCCACACTCCAAAGACGTGCAAGATTGTGGGTCAATTGTCTCCTGTAAATTGCCCCTAGTGTGTAGGATGGTACAGGTAATCGCTGGTTGGTGCGGACTCATTGGGCCAAAGGGCTTGTTTCCACGCGGTATCTCTAAACCAAACTAAACTAACTGTGGGCTGGTTGGGTCAAATGGCCTGTTTTTGTGTTGGAAAATTCTGTGTGATTTAATCAGCTAATTTTTGACTCTGCACATCTGGTTTTTCGTGCTCCTCCTGTGACTTGGAACTGAGGTTCATTTACGACTTGTTTCGTTGCTAAATCGATCCAGGGGGTTACCATTCCAGCCACCTGTTAGTTACCCCGTGATGTTGATGTGTGAAGTCTGGGGAAAAATTAATCCAAAACAATGGGGAACAAGAGACTACATAAAGGGATTTCACTTTACATGGGGTGTGCAGAGAGGGTGATATTACTTTCAAAATGTCTGAAAAGCAGACATTGACTTTCGGTGTTTTTTTTTAATGATTTGAGGGCAAGAAAATGAACCTTTAATAATGTGGACACATACTTAGGTCCTTCAAAAGTCCTGCCTTGTAACATGTGGAAAGTATAACGGCAATCTAATTATTATGTTTCATTTTAAACGACTCTCGGTCTAAATGTATCAAACGTGTTACTGGTGCTTTCTGGTGAAGTTAAGAAATATTGTCTGATTCTTTTAAATAAATTGGGTATCCGAGCACCTGGAAACACATCATCAGCGGTCACTCGAAACAAGTATGACTGTCCTTTGAGGACGCCTGTGCGTGACTTTGTTTAACGTGGGGTGACCGGTGCACAGACAGCCACCACACGGTCCTTGACAGATCTGGGTCAGAATCCAGTGGCATGGAATGACCGGGGACCCTTTTCTGCTGCAGCCTTCATCCGCCTTCCCAGCCATTGTGATGCTCCACTAAAGTCAGCCATCATCCTTCGCCTGTTCCACCATTGAGGTCTTGGTTGGATTGCTCTTTGTCAGAGACCTCCCCTTCGACCTTACCCCAATGGGTGACACTACCAGGAGCATAGCTTCAGACGGCATCACTCTCAGGATCTCGAGACCACACAAGCTTCTCCACCACGACAAGATGACAATCCACGGAAAAGCCTGGAACCACATTCTGAGCACTGTCTGAGCAATTAACATTTCTGCTACATCCCCTATTGGTGTTATTAGTGATGGTCTTACATTGAAGCATCTGAAAATAATGCAGGAACCTGGAATTAATCTAGATAGGCATGATGGTCAGCATTGACACGATGGGCTGAAAGGTCTATCTGGTTCATAAGTTCATAAGTTCTTGGAGCATAATAAGGCCATTCGCCCCATCGAGTTTACTTCGCCACTCAATCACGGCTGATCTATCTTTCCCTCTCAACCCCATTCTCTTGCCTTTGCTCCATAACCCCTGACACTAATCAAAAATCTGTCAATCACTGCCTTAAAAATATCCATTGACTTGGCCTCCTCAGACACCTGTGGCAAAGAATTTCACAGATTCACCACCCTCTGACTAAAGAAATTCCTCCTCATCTTCTTCCTGAAGGAACGTCCTTTAATTCTGAGGCTATGACCTCTGGTCTTCAACTCTCCCACTAGTGGAAACATCCTCCCCACATTCACTCTATCCAGGCCTTTCACTATTCGGCAAGTTTCAATGAGGTGTCCTCCCATCCTTCTAAACTCCAGCGAATACAGGCCCAGTGCCTTCAAACGCTCATCATATGTTAACCCAATCATTCTATATCCTGGACAAGGGTGTCACTATGATTTTATTAATGATTCCTTGTTTTGATCTCTCTTGCAAATGGAGGCATGTCAATCTGAACCTTATCAAACCTTTTCAGAACCCCCTATCAGATCACAGGGCTGCACCTTCCAAGCATGGTCTTGTTCACTGATCACTTGCTAATCAAACTGGATGAGGATATCTGTGTGCGTATGAATATTCTTAAATTAACACCTGCATCCCCCCTCTCTCCGTCCCTCCCCCATCCCAGTCGTACACGTTTCACTGCCGTCTGCTGGGTTTCACTGTTTGTATCAATCGTTATCACCTTTCCACAGCCAACAATGGACCATTGTAGGCTCCACCTTTCCTTGATCTTCGTTGCTTTTTGCATATCTTTCATTCATTTGTTCTATGTACCGTCCATATCTCTTGTTTCCCTCTCCCCCGACTACCATTCTGGAGAAGGGTCTCGAACCGATTCCTTTTTTCCAGAGATGCTGCCTGACCCGCTGAGTTGCTCCAGCTTTTTGTGTCCATCTTTGGCTTTCGTAATGGGTTATTATTGTCAGGTGTGCTGAGGTAGAGTGAACAGCTTTGTCTGCGTGCTATCCAGTTCAATCAAACCACACTATACACTAATACAATCAAGTCACACACAAGAACACCGGGTATTGTAGAGAGCAAGGTAGCAGTTTGTGGAATGTATGTTACAGCATTGTAGCATTACTGTTACAGAGAAATAGTCCAACAGTTGCAATGTGGTAGGTTGGAAGATCAGCACCACATCCTAGCTTAAGAGGCAACTGTTCAGAAGTCCAATAACAGCTGGGAAGAAGCTTTTCTTGAATATGGTGGTACGTGCTTTCAAACTCTTATTACTTCTGCCCAACGGGAGAGGGGAGAAGGAATGACTGCGGTGAAAAAGATCCATGATTATGTTGGCTGCTTTCCCGAGGCAGCGTGAAGTGTAGATATCACAATGATCCACAAGGCAGTTTCATTGTATAAACACCCACTGTTTTGTAAAGGATATGAAGTAAGTCTGTGGTAGTATTGAGACTCATTTTGTGGTTATTAAGAATTAAAACATAAAACAAACTACACCACAAAACAATGGAGAATAAGATAATTAAATATCCAAAGAATCCAAACCAACTGTGGCTGAGCTCTCTGCTGGTTTCCCGTGCACAGGCCTACCAACAATATTCCAGCATCCTTGGTTCCAGAGCCTTTCTGGATTATCCATTTTGCCAGACCAACAGAGGTCACGGCCTCCCAAAGGAAACCAACGGTACTGGAACAGTCTGTCAAGATCACCGAGGAGCCGAGATACTGACCCACAAAGTCAGCCTTGGAAGTCGGCTATGGGAACGAATCTGCCGGCTCCAGCCGGGCTGTAGACTTAGACTTAGACTTAGATCCTTTATTTGTCATTCAGACCTTTCGGTCTGAAAGAAATGTCGTTGCCTGCAGCCATACATATAATAATGAACAACAAAACACACAATAAACACAAATTAACATCCACCACAGTGAGTTCACCAGGCACCTCCTCACTGTGATGGAGGCAAAAATCTTAGGGTTACTGTCTCTTCCCTCCTCATTCTCCCTCTGCGCCGAGGCGATATGTTGTTACCCCACCGGGCGATGGTAAGTCAGTCCCGCGGCTCACCGAGCTCCGCGAGCGGGCCGGTTCAAGCTCCGCAGCCCGGGGTGCCGCGGGAGCTCCAGAAAACAGGCGCCAGCCTGTGACCTGCGAGCTCCCGACGATGTCGTCCACTGGCCCGCGGCCGAGCCCCGGATTCAGATCCTCACCGGAGCGCCGTCCCAGCCCTGAGCCGTGCCGCTGGCACCGGAGCGCCGTACCAGCCCCGAGCCGGGCCGTCCTCACCGGAGCGCCGTCCCAGCCCCGAGCTGGGCCGTCCTCACCGGAGCGCCGTTCCAGCCCCGAGTCGTGCCGCTGCCACTGGAGCGCCCGAACGCCGCCACAGCTCCGAATTCGGCCAGCCTCGCGTTGGTGAGTCCTGGCTGGCTCTGCCTCCGGAGCCTCGAGGTCGGTCGCAGGTTGGAGGCCGCCAGCTCCGCCATTAGGCCTCAGCGTAGACGGAGGCAGAGAAGGGGGGATATGACAGAAGAGTCGCATTCCCCCGAAGGGAGAGACAGAAACCATGTTTCAGCCCCCCCCCCCCCCACACACATACCGCAACCTAATAACCAAAAATGTAACTAAAACAAGACAATAAAAAACAACAAAAAAAGTAAAAACAGATGGACTGCAGGCGAGCCGCAGCCGTTCAACAGCGCCGCCACTTCCGGATGTAGTTCCAGAGCCCCGGTTGCAAGGAGGCAAATCCGACCCACTGATTGTCGCGGAAGTCCCAATGAGGTCGGGAATGGCCGCCTCACCTGCTTAGGCGCTGCATTTTCGGTGGGATTTCGGGAGGGGTTTTCAGGCGCAAACTTCCACTGAATTTTGTCCGGATTAAAGGCGGCGACGGGCCACCAGTTGGCGGAAAATTGGCGGTGGACCTGGACATCAATCTCTCAAAGCTTCTGATGGGGTAAACGAGAGCGATATTGCTGCATGAACCATATTCTCTGGTCGAGATGCTCTCAAGAGCCATAACAAACATTGATAATAAGAAGCCCCACCTCTTTTGCAGCTCTCTTCCCCCTACTATTAAAGATTGCCTTTCCATGTCCTCCAGAGATGCTGCCTGTCCCACTCCGTTACTCCAGCACTTCTGTGCAAGATTCCAGCATCTGCAGTTCCTTGTCGTCTCTGACAATTTTCACGAGAGGACACTGCTTTTGTTTGGTGATAATGGGATCTGTGTCATCCTCCCCGGCCCCTCCACTCCCCCCCCCCCCCCCCCATTTCATTGTCTATTGCATTCTAAGGTTTGATATCCCAGTTTGTGAATGTGAATTTGCAATGAATATACACACAGGATTTCCATGCATAAAGCCAGGATCAGGGATTCATAATTATCTATAATTATCTGCTGCAGGGCAACACTGACATTTTATTGCTGCAAGTCGCTGGATAGTTTATTACTGTAATTGCGGCACAGTGGCACATGTCTTTGGAACGTGGGAGAATGGTAGAGCTGTGGCCTTACAGCACCGGAGACCCAGGCTCAATCTCTGCAATGGGTACCTTCTGTATGGAGTTTGTACGTTTCCTTGTGACTTTGTGCGATTTCCCCGAGTGCACGATTTCCTCCCACGTTCCAAAGATGTGTGGGTTTGCGTGTGAATTGGGCTCTGTAAATTGTCCCTTGTGCATTGGATCTATCTCACTGGAGACCCTTGGACTATCTTTGATTGGTCTTTACTTTCTTTATCTTGCACTAAATGTTATTTACATTATTCCCTTAATCATGCATCTGTACACAGTGGATGGCCTGCTTGTAATCATGTATTGTCTTTCCGCTGACTAGTTAGAACACAACCAAAGCTTTTCACTGTATTCGGTAAACTAAATTAGTGTGGACGGGTGATCGGTGGTCAGCGTGGACTTGTGGACTGAAGGGCCTGTCTCCACGATGTATCTCTAAAAACTAAACAGAAACTAAAAGTAAAAATGTCTGAATGCTTTGAGCAACAATTTGGAAGGTTATGTTGCAGTTGTATAGGACGTTGGTGAGACTGCATTTAGAATATTGTGTTCAGTTCTGGGCATCATGTTATAGGAAAGAAATTGTCAAACTTGAAAGGGTACGGAGAAGATTTACGAGAGTGTTTCCAGTACTAGAGGGCCTGAGCTAGATGGAGAGGTTGAGTAAGCTTGGACTCTATTCATTGGAATGCAGGAGGATGAGGGGTGATCTTATAGAGGTGTATAAAATCATGAGAGGAATTGATCGGGTAGATGCACTGAATCTCTTGCCTAGATTAGGGGAATCAAGGACCAGAGAACATAGATTCAAGATGAAGATTTAATAGGAATCTGAGGGGTAACTTTTTCACACAAAGGGTGGTGGGTGTATGAAACAAGCTGCCAGAGGAGGTAGTTGAGGCTGAGACTATCCCAACGTTTAAGAAACAGTTAGACAGGTGCATGGATAGGACAGGTTTGGAGGGATATCGACCAAGCGCAGGCAGGTGGGACTAGTGTAGATGGGACATGTTGGCCAGTGTGGGCAAGTTGGGCCAAAGGGCCTGTTTCCACTCTGTATCACTCTATGACTGTATGACTCTAATCGTAGGTTGCAGAAACTGTCTTTCTATTTGTTTTAAGGTTTTTGCATGGAATCTGTTGAATGAGACTCTCTTTAGAAATTCATATTCCCGGTCTTTAATCTTTACAATAAAACCACCAGAAGTGTTTGCTTTCCAGATATTTTGAAGGTAACTTTATCCTCTCGGCCCACCGCGTATTAAATTAAATCCCTTAATACAGTTATTTGCTACTTAATGGTTTCAGGTGATGCTTGCACAAGTCGTTGTACATCAACATTGCTGGATAACTAACAGCTGGCAGCAAAGTAACCTTTGGATCAGTTCAGCTGTTGAACGGAGCAGCATATAAACCTCAGATCCAGGTCATACCAGTGCCATGAATACAGCAGATGCGCACTGTCAAACAAAATAATGTTCTCAGCACAGAAACAGACCATTTAGTTTTAGTTTAGTTTAGTGATACAGCATGGAAACAAGTCCATCAAGTGAACACCAAGTCCATCAAGCTACCGAGTTCACACCGACCAGCAATCATCCCACACACTAGTTCTCTCCTACACTCTAGGGACAATTTACAGAAGGCAGTTAACCTACAAACCCGCACGTCTTGAGGATGTGGGAGGAAACCGGAGCATCTCGAGAAAACTCATGCGGTCACAGAGAGAACGTGGAAACTGCATACAGACAGCACCATAGTTTGGATCGAACCCAGGTCTCTGGCGCTGTAAGGCAGCAGCTCTACCGCTGTGCCACCGTGCTGCCCTTGTTTGGATCAATTAGTCTATGTTTGCATTTATGCTCCAGTTTATACTTGCGTGGAGGCCGTATTGCATTTAGGAATTATATTCATACATTGATGGTGCTGTGTCAGGGCAGGACTAGGAATCTTACTGCAAATTAGTATTGTCGTGGGGTGATCATTTTGACATGAGCACGCTCCTCAACTGACATTTCAGGGAAGCAGAGTCATAGAGTCATAGATGCATACAGCAAGGAAACAGGCCCTTCAGCCCACACTGACCAACATGTACCATCTACACTAGTCCCACCTGTGGGCCGGCCTGTGGGCCGGCATTTGGCCCATATCCCACCAAACCTGTCTTATCCATGTCCCTGTCTATTTGGTTTCTTAAAAGTTGCAATAGTCCCTGCCTCAACTACCTATTCTGGCAGCTCGTTCCATACCCCCACCACCCTTTGTGTGAAAAAATTACCCCTCGGATTATCATTAAACCTTTCCCTCTTCACCTTAAAACTATGTCCTCTGGTTCTCAATTGACCTACTCTGGGCAAGAGGCTCTGTGCATCTACATGCCTCACATGTTTCCAAAAGTTGCTATTGAACAGGTCTGATCGCGTTGCTTAGTTTCCAACATTGTTTAAACGTTAAAACAAGGCAGGTTCAAATGTGCGCACCCATCCAGCGCCCAGCCCTGGCCCAAGGGAACTTTGCCTTCCCACACTTAAGGAGTCCCACGCTCCCCATTGCACCATCCGCAGAGTAAGCAACAGCGGCTGGGACAATGCTGGATCTAGTCCAAGTCGTGCAGTGGTAAATCACCTGGCTGGTTTCCATGGCTGGATTAAAACGTTCTCATGAATTCTGAGCAAGAGTTTTAATTACAACTACATGAGTCCGCAGCTTGCCAAAACCAGGTGAGTTGTCTGGAACATGCCCTCGACTCTCCGTGGCTAACCTCAGGCTTTCTCCTTTTGTTACTTGGGAACTCTAATCTTCCGATGGAGCGAAGGAAATGGGCAATGTTTCGGGCCGAAACCCTTCTTCAGAGTGAAGAAGGGAGAAGAACGGATGAGGAGGAGCCAGTGGGCTGAGGGAGAGCTGAGAAGGGGAGGAGACAGTAAGGACTACCTGAAATTAGATAAGTCAATGTTCATACCGCTGGGGTACAAACTACCCAAGCGAAATATGAGGTGCAGCTCCTCCAATTTCCGGTGGTCCTCACTCTGGCCGCGGAGGAGGCCCAGGACAGAAAGGTCGGATTCGGAATGGGAAGGGGAGTTGAAGTGCTGAGCCACCGGGAGATCAGGTTGGTAATTGTGAACCGAGCGGAGGAGTTGGGCGAAGCGATCGCCAAGCCTACGCTCGGTCTCACTGATGTCGATCAGCTGACATCTAGAGCAGCGGATGCAATAGATGAGGTTGGAGGAGGTGCAGGTGAACCTCTGTCGCACCTGGAATGACTGCTTGGGTCCTTGAATGGAGTCAAGGGGGAGGTAAAGCGTCAAGTGTATCATTTCTTGCAGTTGCAAGGGAAAGTGCCCGGAGAGGGGGTGGTTCAGGTGGGAAGGGACGAAATGACCAGGGAGTTACGAAGGGAGCGATCTCTGCGGAAAGCAGACAGGGGACCCGGAGAAAACCATGCCGTCATAGGGAGAACATGCAAACTCTCTACAGACAGCATCCGAGGTCAGGATCGAATCCGGGTCTCTGGTGCTGTAAGGCAGCAACTCCAGCGCTGTGTCACTGTGCTGCACTTTTTTAGAGAGTTCTTCTACTTCTTCTTATCGAGTCCACAAACAAGATTAGAAGTTGTTCAGCCAGAGCTGACCACACATGGCATCTGCACAATGGTGTCTGTCCTGTGCTTCTTGTGCTTCTTGTGTGTGGTGGTGGAAAGATTGGTGGAAACACGGCCGCGATGTGAACGCTCTTTCCTTGACCCCAGAGTGTCCGTTGGAAGATAAGGACCCCTCACACATTGATTTTGTTTACCTTGTTATTGAGATGATTGCATTTGTAGACTATGCAAGTTGTAAATTAACTGAAAGCCTCTCATATGCCCCCTCTCCCTTTGTCACAGTTCCCCACTGAAAGAACAGTGTTGGTCACAAATTTGACACGTGGTGCGGTTCTCTGAATCATTTACTTGCATTATGAACCCATTAAGCTGTGTTCTGCCTTACACCTCTGAGTGCTGACAGCACACAACACTCATATAAAAACTGTGAAAGGACTAAAAGTTAATTGAACTGATGAAGAGTTGCAGTTGATGCTTTCAAATTGCAGGTGTAAATCTATTGTTCCTGCACCAAACCCAGATGATCATTGACAACCTTTCACCTGGCAATGTTTCTTCACAGATGGCAGTTAATTAATGTTAAAAATTGCAGGCAGGTGGAAAATTATTTTCCTTCATTAATTGTTTCTCAGAGTGTGGACGACGTGGACAGTGGAAGGAATAATAAATCTCTCAAATATTTTTAATGGCTGTCTGGGGCAATTTGGACTGCAGAGTCGTTCTGGGTGGGTAATAATGGTTTGTTCCCCTTTGCCGCAGGACATCAGTGAAATTCTTTACGTTGTCAGTAGTTCTCAGCACATAACCCTTTCCAGAACAGGTGTATTAAAAGTCATAACTTTCCACATGATCTGAAGTAATTGGCCAGTTCATCAGACACTGATCTGCTTTCATTATGTTCTGTTATGCCCCTGTCCCACTTAGGAAACCTAAACGGAATCCTCTGGAGACTTTGCGCCCCACCCAAGGTTTCCGTGCGGTTCCCGGAGGTTTTTGTCAGTCTCCCTACCTGCTTCCACTACCTGCAACCTCCGGCAACCACCTGCAACCTCCGGGAACCACACGGAAATCTTAGGTGGGGCGCAAAGTCTCCAGAGGTTTCCGTTCAGATTTCCTAAGTGGGACAGGGGCATAAAGTTGGAGCAGCAGAATTAGGGATTTCGGCCCATCAAGTCATTCGGCCCATCAAGTCTACTCCGCCATTCAATCATGGCTGATCTATTTTTCCCTCTCAACCCCACTCTCCTGCCTTCTTCCCATAACCCCTGACAACATTACTAATCAATAATCTATCAATCTCCATCGTAAAAGTACCCATTGACGGCCTCCGCAGTCTTCTGTGGCAATAAATTCCACCATCTGATTAAAGAAATTCTTCCTCAAATTTCTAAAGGTACGTCCTTTCATTCTGAGGCCATGGCCTCTGGTCCAAGACTCTCCCACTAGTTGAAACATCCTCTCCACATCCACTCTCTTCGGGCCTCTGGGTATTTTTATATTAAATAGAATTTATTAGAACACGGAACATAGAACAGTGCAGCACAGAAACAGACCCTTTGGTTCACAATATCTGTGCTGAACATGATGCCAGGAACCACTCTTATCTTCCTGCCATTAATCCTTACCCCTCCATTCTTTGCACGTCCATGTGCCTTTCCGAAAGTGTCTTAAATGCCGCTATCATATCTGCCTCCACCACCACCCTTGGCAGCATGTTCCAAGCACTCACCACCCTCTGTGCAAACAAAAAGCCTGCCCCGTACATCTCATTTAAAATTTGCCCCTCTCACCATAAAGCTAAGCCCTCTAGTTTTTGCCTTTTCCATCCTGGGAAAATTAATGTTAAATTATGCTGTGAAACGGTTGATTTGGAATTAAAACACGGCAAAAAAGAAGATCAAGTAGAGAAAACAAGACTCTCAAACCTCCAATGCCATTCAAGATGACCATGACTGCTCCGCCCAGGAGTCCATTCTTCTGTGTTTGGTCCCTCAAGTTCCCCCTTTATATATTTAACCTCCATTGCTCTCAGATAGCGATTCCCAAACATTCATCGCCTTCTGTGAGAGAAAGTTCCTGGGATATCAGTTTTAAATGTCAGACTCCTAATCTTGTAATAATTTTTTCTATTGGGGCGGCACAGTGGCACAGCGGTAGAGTTGCTGCCTTACAGCGCTAGAGACCCGGGTTTGGCTCTGACTATGGGTGCTGTCTGTACGTAGTTTGCACGTTCTCCCTCTGACCATGTGGGTTTCCTCCAGCTGCTCCGGTTTCCTCCCACACTCCAAAGACGAACAGGTTTGTAGATCAATTGGCTTTGGTAAAATTGTAAATTGTCCCTAGTATGTAGGATAGAGCTAGTGTACGGACGGTTGCTGGTTGGCTCAGACTCGATGGACCGAAGGGCTTCTGCACTGTATCTCTAAAGCCTAAAGTCTACAGTTTAAGATTCCCCCACTAGTGAAAACATATTGATGTCCTCCCTGAGAATGAGGGATATGGATCACAAGGAGATAGCAAGGAGTAATTTAATTTGGCATCATGTTCAGCATGGACATCGTGGGCCAAAGGGCCATTTCATGTGCTGTTATGTCTATGTCTAATCTGCCATGTTCCATTAAGATTTTATGTTTCAATTAGTTCATCTCTCAGTCTTCTAAACTTCAAAGTAGGCAGATGTAATTTATGTAGCCACGTAGGACAGTCCTCTCATGAATTGGGTTAGTTAATAAAGTTGTAAGGTCATAAGTGATTGGAGTCGAATTCGCTCCATCAAGTCTACTTCGCCATTTAATCATGGCTGATCTATCTCTCCCTCCTAACCACATTCTTCTGCCATCTCCCCATAACCTTTGGCACCCGTTGGAATGAAGAATCTATCTATCTCTGCCAAAAAAATATCCATTGACTTGGCCTCCACAGATTTTTGTGGCAAAGAATTCCACAGATTTACCATCCTCTGACTAAAGAAATTCCTTCTTATCCCCTTCCTAAAGAAATGTACTTTAATTTTGAGGCTATGACCTCTGGTCCTAGACTCTCCCACTAGTGGAAACATAGAAACATAGAAAATAGGTGCAGGAGTAGGCCATTCGGCCCTTCGAGCCTGCACCGCCATTCAATATGATCATGGCTGATCATCCAACTCAGTATCCTGTACCTGCCTTCTCTCCATACCCCCTGATCCCTTTAGCCACAAGGGCCACATCTAACTCCCTCTTAAATATAGCTTAACCTCTCCATATCCGAAACGTGCCCCGAAACGTCACCCATTCCTTCTCTCCGGAGATACTGCCTGTCCCGCTGAGTTACTCCAGCTTTTTGTGTCTATCCACTCTATCCAAGCCTTTCACTATTCAATAAGTTTCAATGAGGTGTCCCCCTCATCCTTGTAAACTCCAGCGAGTACAGGCCCAGCACCATCAAAGGCTCATCATATCTTAATTTCTTTGAACTGACTCTATGCTAAGATATCTACCAGGTGTGATCTCACCTGTAGAATTGTAACAGTACATCCCTATTTCTAAGACCCAGCTGTCTTGCAATGAAGGCCCATATATCATTTGTCTCTCTGGCCATCTGGTGCACCCACAGTAACTACTGATGTTTTGTGATTTGTGCACAAGAGTAGCCCGATCCTTCTGTACTTCATCTCACAATCTCTCTACATTTAGATAATATTCATATGTTCATAAGTTATGGCAGCAGAATTAGGCCATTCGGCCTCTCATGTCTACATCATCAAATCATGGATGATCTATCTTCCCATCAACCACATTCTCCTGCCTTCTCCCCATAACCCTTGACACCCGTACTAATCAAGAACATCTCAATCTCCAACTTACAAATATCTATTGACTTGACCTCCACAACCTTCTGTGGCAATGAATTTCACCCAATATTCTGATCATATTTAGTTAATATTGATATATATTAGTTTATGACCTTCCACTTTCTTGTACTAAAATATTATGTCTTTGCCAAGCTGATACCCACCCACTCAAACTATCTAAATCCCATTGTATAGAGTGGGCAATATACACTATATGTATACTGTATATCCCACCACATATATGTGGGATATAGCAATAGTTCCCTAATATCGTTGTGGCAGTGTCCTATCACCTACTTTTGTGTCATCAGCAAACATGTAAGCTTACTCCCCACGTCCTCTTCCAGGTTATCAATAGTAAGGATTTGAGGGTTACAAACTGATCTTGGGACACTCTCCCAGCTTGAATGAGACCTGTTGATTCCTTGTCTCTTTATTCCATACCCACTGCCTTATCTGCATGATCAGTCTTCCGTCCTTGCTGACACACGTTGCCCAGTAGAAGCGGGTGACTTATGCAGGAAGGAACTGCAGATGCTGGTTTCCACCAATGATAGACAATAAACGCTGGAGGAACTCGGCGGGACAGGAGAGAAAGAATGGGTGACGTTTCGGGTCGAGGCCCTTCTTCAGACTGAGAGTCAGGGGAGAGAGAGTCTAGAGATATGGAAGGGTAAGGTGATAAAATGACAGATCAAAGCAGATGATGCAAAGGAAATGTAGAATGGTTCATTGCAGATGACATGTGCAGTGGGCATCTTGCCAAATGCTTTCCGGCAATCCAAATACATTTACGTTCCCTCCCTATTGAAAAAATAGAGGCGAGCAGCTGGAGGAACTCAGCGGGTCAGCCATCATCTGTGGAGGGTTTGGTCAAATGGAATATTTCCCATTGGGTGGGGTTAGGATTGTCTCCCTGATAACCTGTGACTGAAGGCATTTGGCAAATTAATTATTGTAATAAGTTAGGGCGGAGAAAGCAAACAATGGGATTTGTTAAAGTTGTAAAATGCAAGAGGGGTTTAGGGACTGCCCAGTGAGTGGCGGAGTGACAGAATAGAGAGAACAACTGAATATGATCGAAATGTAAAACCTGCAGATGAGCCGACCAAACAGAGAAATCAAGATACTGCACAGGAATAGACTCCAAATACTGGAATCCCGATACCTCCTCCCTCCACTCTGTCGAGGGACGCTGACAGTCCTTTCAGGTTTGGCAGAGGTTCACTTGCACCTCCCCCAACCCCATCTACTGTCTCTGTTGTTCAAGATGTGGACTCTTATACATCAGCAAGACCAAACGTGGACTGGGCGATCGTTTCGCTGAACACCTTCACTCAGTCCGCCTGGACCTACCTGATCTCCTGGTTGCCAAACACTTTAATTCCCCTTCCCATTCCCACACTGACCTTTCTGTCCTAGGCCTCCTCCATTGTCATAGCGAAGCTAAATGCAAATTGGAGGAGCCGCGTCTCATATTTGCTTGGACAGCTTACAACCCAGTGGTATGATTTTTTATTTCTCTAACTTCAAGTAACTCCTGCATTCACTCTCTCTCCATCCCTCCCCCACCCAAGTCACACCAGCTTCTCGTTCTCACCTAGCAAACAGCTGACAATGGCCTGTTTCCTTTATCATCGTTACTTTTTTGCATATCTTTCATTCAATTGTTCTATATCTCTCCGCATCACTGTCTACACCTCTCGCCTCCCTCTCCCCTGACTCTGATCTGAAGAAGGGTTCCGACCCGAAATGTCACCCATTCTTTTTCTCCAAAGATGCTGCTGACCTGCTGAGTTACTCCAGCATTTTGTGTCTATCTTTACTGTGTCCCTAAGGTGCAATGTGCCCAGGGAGAGAGAAGATGAGATGCTTTTCCCGCTCTGCGTGTTTAGTAGAATGGTCAGGTACAGGGAGAGGTCGGACAGACTAGGATGTTGTCCCTGGCATGCAATGGTGACGCCTAAATAGGGTGGACAGTCGGAATATTTCTCCCAGGATGGAGATATCAAATACTAGATGGCATTGCTTTAGGGTGAGAGGAGCAAACATTATTGGAGGTGTGAGGTGTAAAGGAGTTGTAAATATTTTACACAGAGGATGGTAGGCCTGGATTGCGCTGCCAGGGTTGTTGTGGAGGCAGATACGATAGTAGCATTTCAGAGACTTTTGGCTAAGCACATGGAAATGTAGGGAATGGAGAGATATGGATCATGTGCATGTATATGATCATTCATTCGTTCTCTGTACTTTATCATACCTCTAGTTTCCCTCTCCCCTGACTCTCATTCTGAAGAAGGGTCTCAACCCGAAATGTCAGCTTTTCTTTTTTTTTAGAGATGCTGCCTGACCCGCTGAGTTACTGCAGCATTTTGTGTCTGTCTTCGGGTCTTGTTATCATGTTCAGCACAGATATTGTGGGCTGAAAGGCCTGTTGCTGTGATGTACTTTTCTGTGCTCCAAGTTCAGCGTAAGTAGGCAGACAAGTTGCGCTCTTCTTGCCTTTCAACAATGAACAGGTAAAGGTATACAGGTTATGCAATTTTTTTCGGCGACTTGCCGGCACCCATCATAGTCGCAGCAGGTCGCCGAAAATGTTCAACATGTTGAAAATCCAGCGGTGACCAGAACAATGTACGACTCTTTGGGCGACTGCTCACGACCATACAGGCTTCACTCCGCGACATGTCGCCAGGGTGTCGCCTGTATGGTCGTGAGTTGTCTCCTCGGTCGCCCAAAGAGTCGTAGCGTCTTTCTGGTCACCACTGGATTTTCAACATGTTGAAAATTTTTGGCGACTTGCAACGACCTGTGATGGGTTCCGGCAGTCACCGAAAACGTCGCGTAAGTGGGACAGGCCCATAAGTGAGTTCAGAGGAAACTGAGACAGATCTCACTAGCAAGGTTTGCAGGATAAATGGGAGAGGGAAATGAACAGGAGTTTAGTTTAGTTTCCTTTCGGTTAGAGATACAGCGCAGAAACTGGACCTTCGGCCCACCGGGTCCACGCCGACCAGCAATCTCCGCACACTAACACTATCCTACACACATTAGGGACAATTTACAATTTCACCAAAGCCAATTAAGCTACGAACCTGTATGTCTTTGGAGTGTGGGAGGATACCGGAGCACCAGAGAAAACCCACGCAGATCACGGGCGGAAGATACAAATCCCGTACAGACGGCACCCATAGTCGGGATCGAACCCGGCTCTTGAGCGCTGTAAGGCAGCAACTCTATCGCTACCCTAAGTTCAGCTAAATTCAACTCAGTTCAACTGAGTGCTTCGGGCTCCAGAGATTTATCCATTTTGTGTCGATGTAGACATTATATAACTAAACATTTAAATAAAACAAACAATTTCAATTTGACTGTTAAATATTTTCACCCAAGTGAGATTGAAAACACTATAAAAAATGTGGCTGATTATTTTTTTTTCAAGGAAGGAAATGCAAAAATGTAAAAGGAAAGAATTAATCATCAAAGTTCTCACCACAAAATCTGAAAATCATACATAGCATTTGACCAATGCTGGAACAACAAGAACACCCACGTATAATTAGGATCTGTACATCTGGGGAAAAAAATTGAAACAGACAACAATGAGCAAAACAAGAAATCTGCAACCATTTAGAACATTTGCTTTGTATTTCATTGAATTTATTACCCTGTCCCTTTCAGCCACAGAAATCATGTCTGTTGACAATACAAAACTAGGTGAGATACTCTGATCTGAAGGAGATGCAACCCAGAGGTCCCCCCAGCCCCCACCCCCCCGGATTTCCGCCCACGAGTGAGGAGAGAGGATATAGTGCAAATTCAGTAGACTATTTTCTGAGGAGGTGTCCCCCTCAAAAACCCTCACTTTCGGATTGAAACATGTAGACTCTGTGACAGGGTTGCGATATGAAAGTAAGAAAACCTTGCAGCACCACTTGATATTTGGACAGGTGCATGGATAAAAAAAGGTTTCGAAGGATATGGTCCAAATGCAAGAGGGACTATGTGGCATCCTGGTCGACAAGTTGGGCCGATGGGCCTGCTTCAGTGCTGTATGACTGTGACTCGATGAGTTTGGTGGGACCACAACTGGAGATTTATGAGTGGATGGTTGCTGAGAGGATGTGTCCTCCATATGATGGTAGGGTGGTCTCTGGATAAGGAATCTACCATATCAAACCTAAATGAAGAGAATAGGTGGCACAGCGGTAGAGTTGCTGCCTTACCGCGCCAGAGACACAGGTTCAATCTAGACTATGGGTGCTGTCTGAACGGAGTTTACACGTTCTCCCTGTGACCTGTGTGGATTTTCTCTGGGATCTCCGGTTTCCTCCCACACACTAAAGGCATATAGGTTTGTAGGTCAGTTGGCTTGGTATAATTGTACATTGTCCCTAAAGTGTATAGGATAGTGTAAGTGCATGGGGATTACTGGTCAGTGTGGACTTGGTGGACAGAATGTCCTGTTGTATCTCTAAACTAAACTAAACTAAACATTTTATATTCTGTGATACTTCTCATCACGTGGAAGGAGCCATCACCCCCAGCGAAATTTTAATCTTTTAGAGTTCTTTGAATCTTTTTAGAATCTTTGAGGGCAGTGGACACACAGAGTGAGCAGAAAGTTCAGATTGATTAAGGTGTGAATTGATGAGCAGATGGGAAAATGTACTGTAAACGATTAAACGTTGATAGCAGTTAAGGCATTAATTCATGCGAAATATAGTACATTTTGAGGAGAGTAGAAAAACTTAGCAAAATCCAAAAGAAATAGAGCATGGTCCTCTGAATCTCATGGCGTTGTTGGTCATAATAGGTCATGCTGCTTCACAAAAGCAGCTTTACCTAAAAGCCACCTGCTGAAGGAAACCTATGACCATGTCATCATTTACAGAGGATTTTTGAAACGTTGCAATGTTGATCTGTTCCAGATTGAATTGACAGTTATTTGCACGTGGGGTAAAAGATTAAGTCCTTGCCAATTTTGGATACCTGTCAACAAGTGCCTATTCTCACCCTCACAAATCCCCTCTTACTTAAAGACAACTCCTACTCCCTCTTACTGAGAGAGTTAGATGCACTTCTTAGGGCAAACGGAATGAATGGATATGGGGAGAAAGCAGGAACAGGATACTGATTTAGGAGCCATGATCACATTGAATGGAGGTGCTGGCTAGAAGGTCCGACTGGCCTTCTCCTGCACCTATTGTCTATGGTTCTATGACAAGTTTTTGCAAGATCCTTGGCTACATGTGGCAGTGGAACGGGGATTAGCTAGATTGCTCTTGCTTAGAGCCAGCAGAGACTCGATGGGCCAAATGTCCTCCCGCATGTGCTATCACCTGTGTGTAATTTTGAGGCAGCATATTGGATGAGGAGAGATTTGGTATTTTGCTGCCAGAGGTTACCAAAGTTTCCTGTATCATTATTACTGCCAGTTTAATATACATTCATATATTGAATATACATTGCAATATGCATTAATTCAGACAGACATCAACAAGATCATGAAGGCTAGACGATTCCTCGGAGTCATGCAGAAATTGCTAAATCAACTTTTGAAGCCATCAACATTTCCCTAATCTATTTAAATGTACTGTCACCTCGTTGTATTGTCACCATTGCATTCAATGAACCAAGAAAATCATACATTACCACAGTGTCCGAAGAATGGTCTCGACCCAAGAACGTCACCTATCCATGTTCTCCAGAGATCCTGCCTGATCTGCTGAGTTACTCCAGCATTTTCTGTCCTTCTGTACATTACCACAGACCTCGACTGATTTACCAGAACCCTCTTGCACTTTATCAACTGTTGCTTATCAAATTCACCAAGTAATATTGTCTACATTCAACAGCTTCAGTGTCAAGAGTTGCTGTTTTATTTTTAATGCTGTTTCAGCAACTGCTTCCTTCTCCATTGGTATTTCTCAGCATTGTAAGCCGGCAACAGCTAGCCTGCCTTCTCCTTGCAGTCTTCTAGATATTGTCTTTCTGGAAGCCATTTTGGGGATGAGTTTAGACACAAGGAGCTGATAAAGCTCTCAGTCCTTTATTTCAGTTCCTCTGTTAAGCGGCCTTTTCACGGGGCGAGTTGACGCAAGATGTCACCAGAGTGAAGAGGTCGTGGTCCAGCACGAGTCTCGCACGATATAACGGCAGTAGATAAAGAGTTCCCACGGTACTCGGCATTTCTGCTATTTGTGCGAGTGACTTGTCCGTTTCCCGAGCTTTCCCGTTAAATCTTGAATGAACATCGTGAACTACACGTGACACAAATGATGTAACTTTTTTTTTCACACACTATATATATCCTCCCTTGGTTGAATTGGCTCATTTGGAGACATATTTTACTGTGTATGTGGGAGACACAGATGGACTGAGCACAGTACCTCGGTCTTACTGTGTGTGGGAGAGGGGGAGAAAGAGACGTACACTCACAGAGGCAGAGTCGCTCAGCCTGTGTAAGAGGGAGGGAGAGAGAGAGAGAGGCACACACAAGGTGGATGTGAAATCTCACCTGCCTGTTTCAGTGACAGACACCCGCCGTCAGTAAATGAAGACACCCCCATCTGTCTCCCCCTCCTCTCCCTCGACTCCCCCACCTTTCTCTCCCAACTCCAGTCCCGTCCCGACCCCCTGGGAAACTGAATAGAGCAACAGTCAACTGCTGCCTGTGCGCTGATATGACAATAAAGGCTACTTTACTTTACTGAGTTAAAGAGTTCCCACGGTAGACTGTAAAACGGGGACCCTGGTTCTGGACTCCCCCAACACCGGAACCCTTCTTCAGACAGCCTAATCGGAATTGAGTCTGAAGATGTGTCTCGTCCCGAAACGTCAGCTTTTTTTCTCCAGAGATGCTGCTTGACTCGCTGAGTTACTCCAGCTTTTTGTGTCTGTCTTCGGTTTAAACCAGCAGGTGCAGTTCACTCCTTACACGGGTCTCTGTACAACATTGATTGGTAGCGTTCCGGACCCCTGGACCCGAGGACTCCGACCTGTATCTCTCAAAGAAGTACATGTGAAAAATTTCTCACGGACCATAAAAATGCGTAACCTTTCAGTAAAGTCCCTTTAAAAGTCCCTTTTAAAGATTATAGTTATTTTCTTGAATCTCATTAACATAACTCATGAATAAGTTGATGTCCATATGCGGATGCAAATCTTTATTTTTATTTATTTTTTAAATTGAATCCCACATAAGATAATTTTTACTCACCTTCTGTTCCCTCTGTCCAGCTTCCGGGTTCACCGTTCGCAGGAGTTCCCACGGTACCCGCAAGAGTTATTACGGATATCGCACTGGCCACTACGTTCATATAATGTTGCAATGCTCAACCACAAGTGTACAAGTCAATCTTGGAGAAATTCAAACTTTCTTGAATTTTCTCCCGAGTGACCAAGTTACACGATGACCTGCCGTTAGCGCTACGGTGGTCCACGGTGGTCCACGAATGCCGCACTGTTATCGCACGAGGTTCCCACGATGTTAAACTCCGGTTAACTCTTGCGTCAAGTCGCCCCGTGAAAAGGCCGCTTCACAGGCTGAAATTCTTCTGCTGTCTTGCATTTGCAAACCTTCCATGGCACTCCAAATCTAGCTGAATTTAATCGCAAAGTATGTTGTTAAATGGCCTTATCATTGGTCAGAAATAACCCGCAGATGAGTGATACCTAATTTGGTAGTTAAAGTGTGAATCAGAACACTATACTGACCACCTAACATCTAATAATTCAGACTAAATATTTTGAGGAAAAGTGAAATGCATTTGGCAATGATAAAATAATCTGTTTTTAAGTAAATGCAGACACATATGACTAAACCAGGATTAGAAATCCCATTTATACTTTCCAATTTTATGATTCTGAAGAAATCTGCTGGGAAACAGGGCACAAACATACCTGATACAGTTGCCAGCTGAACAGCGACAGCACGTGGGAGCTATTCATAGAGTCAGGGAGAGGTACAGCATGGAAACAGGCCCTTCAATGCTGGACCATTTATGGTGAAGGACCATTTATGGTGGACAATTAACTTCTCAATTTACACATCTTTGGGATATGGAGGGAAATCCACACAAACACAGGGAGAATGTGCAAACTCCATAGATTCTTAAAGGTGGGCGTTTTATGACATTGGAGACATAGGAAAGCAATACATAACTTCTTCTTACTTCTTCTTAAGCCCTTTGCTCCTCTAGGGAGCATAGTCCATTGACAAATGTCCTCCAACTCACTCGGTTGTTGGCAGTTCGTTCGAGATCTCCCCACTTGAGCCCACTCTCAGACATTTCTGCCTGGACACCTCTTCTCCAGCTGTTTCTGGGATGACCTCTTTTCCTTTTTTCTTGGGGGTTCCATTTCAGGGCTTGCCGGGTGATGTTTGTGGCAGATTTCCTGAGGGTGTGTCTAATCCAACTCCATTTTCTCCTTCGAATTTGTAAGTCAATGGGCTCCTGGCTTGTTCTTTTCCCCAGGTCCACATTGCTTAGACAATAGACAATAGACAATAGGTGAAGGAGTAGGCCATTCGGCCCTTTGAGCCAACACCGCCATTCAATGTTATCATGGCTGATCATTCCCAATCAGTACCCCGTTCCTGCCTTCTCCCCATATCACCTGACTCTGCTATTTTTAAGCTCTCTCTTGAAAGCTCTCTCTTGAAAGCATCCAGAGAACCTGCCTCCACCGCCCGCTTCGATGTCACCTTCACCTCAGCTAACAATGCACCATTTTACATATCCTTGATCACCATCTGCTTTAATCTGTCCTTTTCACACCTTACCCTTCCATATCTCTGTGCCTCCCTCTCCCCTGACTCTCAGTTTGACGAAGGATCTCGACCCGAAATGTCACCCATTCCTCCTCTCCAGAGATGCTGCCTGTCCCGCTGAGTTACTCCAGCTTTTCATGTCTATCTTCGGTTTAAACCAGCATCTGCAGTTCCTTCCTAAACATTCCCTTCCTTAGTTTAGTTTAGCTTAGTTTAGAGATCTTCTTATCGAGTCCACAGCACAAGATTCGAAATAGGTCAGCCAGAGCTGAACACACTTCTCGGCATCTGCATACAATGGTGTCTTGCGCTTCTTGTGCGTGGTGGGGGAAAGATTGGTGGAAACAGGGCCACGACGTGAACGCTCTTTCCTTGACCTTACTTTGTCTCGCCACCAGATGTTAAGTATTCTCCTAAGGCAGGTGTTAATGAATGTTTGCAGCCTTTGTAGTGTGTTTTGTGTTTTGTCTCTGATCCATGCAGCATCAGCTGTTTCACATTTGAGTTAAAGATGCATATTTTGGTGTTGATTGAGATGTGTTGTGAGCTCCAGATCTTCCTGAGCATGTTAAACACCACCCTAGCCTTATTGATTCTACTTTTTGTCTGCCTCTGTCCCTTTTCTTAGGTCACTTTTTTTTTTGGCAGTTTCACAATGTATCCCTCTGCCCATTCCGTGGGTGTCTTTTCCTCTTCCCAAATTCTCCAAAGAAGCCATAGAGCATGTCTGTTGATGAGTCTTTATCTACTTTCAGGGCTTCAGGTGGAATATGGTCAGGGCCAGCTGCCTTGCCAGTTTTCTGTTGCTTGATTGCAGCCTTTATTTCTGATTTTGTTGGTCTATCACACTTAATTTGTAGTGGTATCCTGGCTTTGGGAGTGTGTGTCTGCACAGCCGGTGGTGGCCTGTTTAGGACTTCTCCAAAATGTTCTACCCAGCTGTCGAGCTGCGCCTCCTGGGTTGAAAATACATTAGTGTAGGTGCTTTTTACCTTATAATTACAACATGTATTCACTGAAACTTAATATATCCTGCGTAATATCAGTTCCATAAGGTCAAGTTCCACTTAAGATCAAAATTGTTGAGGTCAAGTTACTGTTTTCAGAAGCAGGAAAGGTTTACAGTTATTTAGATTTATTAGCAATTAATATATGCTTTTCTGTGCAGCACTGACTGATGGCTAACTCAAGTTTTGTCCTTTAACAAACAGTAACTGAAAGAGAATGTAAAACTTCTGATGTGTATTACCAATAAATCCTGTTTTTAACCCGAAAAGAACAGCCAAATTTCTAAGATAATATTAATAAATGTGGGAAAATGGTAAGGAGAGGGAGGTGTTGTGTTTCTCATGTGAGAGGCCTTTGGCTGTGTTTACATTGAGGACACATAAATAACCACAAATGGGGTTAAAATGAGGGGAATGGTACAAAACAGTTGAAACTTGAGGCAGGAAGTCTTTCTGTACTGCTAAACGGTCTCTTCTTGTTTAAGATCAAATTCCCTTCCATGCTGTACTTGCCTCAATAGTTTTTTAATCAAATCACTGTGTGCTTCGTGCCATGAATCAAATCTTTTACACCCAGACCAATTAATGTGAATAATGGACGTTTATTACTTATTTTTGCTGCTGTTCCAAATAGCGGAGGGGCCTGGTTTTAAGTTTCGTCCCCTTTGCCCTCTGGTTGAAGGCAGTGACTCATGCTGGGGTGTGGTCCCGTACAGTGTTTGGTCTCAGCACAGCACACACACATGAGGAGGGCCATTTTAATAATCAACTCCTACAGTGACTTGTTGTCACATTACACGCAGACTTTGCAGCTGAGCCTGACCCAGTCTTCAACCCCTTCATAGAAAATACTGGCAACTGGCAAATAAATCAAGGTAGGGGGATTGAATTAATCTCCTTTCTAAGCTGTAGTGGCTTTGCCTCGGTTGGTGGGCCCTAGAGTTTGAAGAGCAATTAGATTGCAGAGCACAGTTTTATTTACACTCTTTACGTTGGAAAATGGTTTTATGGAGTAGGACAGAGTCGCAATGTTTCCACCTGCACTGTATTGAACGGTTTCAACATCACCTAGTAATCCTCTGTAAATTAGGAGCTGAAGTCCAGGCAACAATCATCATTGAAAGCCGTAAAAAAGATAGGCCTTCAAAGTGTTGGAATTTTATGTAAAGCGCTACTCGCATTATAACAGGAAATGCCTGCAAACAACTGCACTGGTCTCTGGAAGTTGCTTTCACACGCTATGAAGCACTCCTACTCACATTAGACGATTCCATTAACCACCACTTAAAAATGGGCATCTGGAAAGCACTTTCAATGGGTGCTTCCATGGAATATTTATTATTATTATTAAAGCTTTATTTCAGACACAGGTCCATATAACACATCAAACAGTACAAAGAATTACAAAGGTACATTAAAAAATTGCATATTAGCCTAAAATATATATAAGCTATTGCACCAATGCCGTCTTAGCCTAGAAGTGAATCTATAGCAGCTTTTCAGAGGGCTGACTAGGGCTTCAATTATGTGGTTCTCTGACTTGTCCAGGCGACACATAAAACTAAACATCAGCTGTCTTAAGAGTGCCTCACAGGTTGGCACTCTAGTGGACACAAACAATTGACTGGCACTATGCCACCTAGGGACACGAAGTAGCAACCTCATTGCATCATTGTATGCAACCTTAAGCCTCTGCATACTCTTTTTCTTATAATTAGACCACAATTGAGCAGTATATAACGGTGTGATGTAGGTTCTGAACAGGGAACACTTCACAGAATCAGAGCACATATAAAACTTCCTTATAAGCATGTTGGCTTGAAGATAAATTTTACAGCGCTGTCGGTAGAGGTCTTTGTCATCCTTCCAGTCATCAGATATGACATGACCTAAGTATTTAATTTCCTCACACACAGCAAGAGGACTGTCTGACAAATAAAAGGTCGGAAAAGTTGATTCCCTGTCCTCAGCGCTTCTAATTACTATTATGCGGCTTTTCTTAGCGTTATACTTAATGTCATAATCAAGGCCATACTGAGAGCGCACCTTCAGCATCTGCTGCAGCCCAGCACTATATGGACAGAGCAGGACCAGGAATAGCTGCTGGCAGAACAAAGAGAACAAAGAGGGGCCTGGGGGCGCGGTGGTGGTGGGGGGGGGGGGGGGGGGGGGGGGGCGGTGCAGGGGAGAGGCGCTGAGTGAATAAAAAGGAACGATTGGGGACTATATTGAACACCTTGTAACCTTGTCAGCGCCCTATACGTGGTGACTCTTTGCATACTTTGTGTATGATATGCAAAGCGAAAAATTTCACTGTGACATGTCACATGTGATAATAAAGTATCAATCAATCAATCTGTCTGTCTGTCTGTCGGTCGGTCAGTCAGTCAATCAGTCAATCATTCAATCGATCAAACAATGAATCAATCAATCAATCAATCAATCAATCAAACAATCAATTAATCAATTAATTAAACAATCAATTAATCTAGGTTTTACATTGGGAGTTTCAGGCTAGACGGCACCAAAGATGAGATTGGATGCCACCTGGGAGGAGACAGGGAAATGTTCCGTTCTTGCACTTACTCACCACACCATCTATTCCCATGAATTCCAAGGGATGACACTCCCTTTAGCCCAGCTTCTGTAAGAGCAAAGACTCTGTGGATTCGGGTTTGAAAGTTATTGTTTCAGTTAGACAGGGCATTCATGAGACCACATCTAGAGAAATGTGTACAACATTGGGGTCCTTGTTTAAGGGAGGATGTAAACAAATCAGAAGCAGTTCAGAGAGGGCTTACTATATGGACAGGCATGAATCGGAGTTTAGAAGAAGGAGAGAGGCGTTGATTGAAACATATAAGATGCTGAAGGATCTCGATAAGGTGGATGTGGGAGGACCTACTGGACAATGTGTCTACATCGAGTGATCACGGTTTAAAAATAAGAGGTCACCATTTAAGATAGAAATGGCGAGAAGATTTTTTTCATAGAACATAGTTTAGTTTAGCTTAGCTTATTATTGCCATGTGTACCGAGGTACAGTGAGAAGTTCTTTAGTTGCGTGCTAACCAGTCAGCGAAAAGGCTATACATTTGTACATGCCTTTATTAATAGTAGGCTAGATTATTGTAACGGTCTCCTTGCAGGTCTTCCAAAAAAAACTGTCAGGCAGCTACAGCTTGTTCAGAACGCTGTTGCTAGAGTTCTAACAAAGACCAAAACATTTGAGCATATTACACCAATTCTTAAATCCTTACATTGGCTCCCTGTATGTCAGAGAATTGATTTTAAAATCCTGCTGCTCACCTATAAATCACTACATGGTTTAGGGCCAAAGTATATCACTGACATGCTTCCACTATATAAGCCTTCTAGACCGCTAAGATCTTCTGAAACCAATCTGCTAGTGATTCCCAGAGTAAATACAAAACATGGGAAAGCAGGATTTAGTTACTATGCAACAAATAGCTGGAATAAACTTCCTGAAGATTTAAGACTTGCCTCAACTTTGACCACTTTTAAAACAAGACTGAAAACTTTTATGTTTACTTTAGCTTTCAGCTAAATCTTAACTACATTGCACTTTTAACTTTTGCACTTTTTATAATGCATTTTTAATTTTGCTTTTCTTTTCTTTTAGTTCTTCTATTTTATTTCATTTTATTATTTCATTTATTGTATGACATGTTTTTATGTGAAGCACTTTGAGTCTGCCTCGTGTATGAAATGTGCTATATAAATAAAGTTGCCTTGCCTTGCCAACATGATTACAATCAAGCCGTCCACAGTGTGCAGCTACAGGATAAATGGAATAACATTTAGCACAAGTCCAATGAAGTTCAATTAAAGGTAGTCCAAAGCAACCGTACAACATAGGCACTGGCCACACAATGTTTATGCCAAACATGATGCCTGGCTGAACTAATGTCATCTGCCTGGATGTGTTTCATATCCCTCCATTCCCTGCAAATCCATGTGCCTATCTAAAAACTTCTTAAATGGCACTATTGTATCTGCGTCCATCATCACCCCTGGCGATGTGTTCCAGGCCCACACCACCCTCTGTGTAAAAACTTGCCCCATGCATCTCCATTATATTTGCCCAACCTCACCTGATAGCTATCTATTCCCTCTAGAGGTGGACATTTCCATGCTGGGAAAAACGCTGTCTACCCTATCTATGCCTCCCATAATTTTATATATTTTTATCGCCTCCCCTCAACCTCTGACGTTCCAGAGAAAACAATCCAAGTCTATCCAACCTCTCCCGGTTGTTGAAACCCTCTAATCCAGGCAGCATTCTGGTAAATCTCCTCTGCACCCTCTCCAAAGCTTCTGCATCTTTCCTGTAATGGGGCGACCAGAACTACCTGCAACACTCAATAGACAATAGGTGCTGGAGTAGGCCATTTGGCCCTTCGCACCTTCAATGTGATCATGGCTGATCATCCACAATCAGTACCCCATTCCTGCCTTCTCCCCATATCCCTTGACTCTGCTATCTTTAAAAACAATCTTCTCACCTTTTCTATCTGAAACTCCAAATATGGCCGAACCAAAGTCCTACAGAGCTGCATCAAGACTTCCTGATTCTTATATACAATGCTCCTAGCAATGAAGGCAAGCATACCATATGCCTTCTTTATCACTCTATCTACTTGTGCTGCAACCTTTGAACCTATGCACTTGGACTCCAAGATCCCTCTGCATATCAATGCTGTTAAGGGTCTTGCCGTTAATTCCTTACATTCAACCTCCCAAAGTGCATCACCTCACACTTGCTCAGGTTAAACTCCATCAGCAGCTGTTGAGGGTTTGTCCTTTGGAACTTTCTTCCTCGTAGGGCAGGGGTGGTAGAACCTTTGAATAATTTTAAGTTGTATTAGATTCTTGATAAGAAAGGGTTTGGCAGATTACCTGGCTATGGCAGGAGTGATTGAGGTTACAGTCAGATCAGCATGATCTTATTAAATGGTGAAGCCACATGAGTGGTTTACTCCCATTCCTATTTCATGTGGCCATCTGAACCACACAACCTTCGAAGACCTCCTGCAGGTCAAACTCTACAAGTGCACACCCGTCTATATCTAGTACCATTTCAGTCACTAAATTACAGACTCCTGCACCCTCTACTAAAAGTATTCTTCGCCATTTTCCCTCTGAGAATTAATTTAAATCAATGTCTCCTGTTTTTTGCGCCGTAGTTAAGACTAATTGTCCTTCCTATTTTCTATCTCACATATTTTTATTCAGTTAGGTTTTCCTTGGCCTTCCCTGTTGTAAAGCCAACAACCTCAGCCTAGTAAGTCTAATGGCGAACAGTTTCCCATCAAAACAATATTGTTATTTAGCTCCTTTTCCCCCTCTCCAGTGCAGTTATATATTTTCAATGACTTTATTCCCAGAGCATCTCCCAGTTGGTTCAGCAAGGCTGTGCAGATGAATGCTGCAACACTGAAGGATGTCAACTACATGTACAGTGGATGCTGAAGGGAGAGTTGAATGAAATCTGTCCTGGAGGAAGATTTCAATGATTAAGTTCACAGCTGAGGATTTAGCAACTGATTCCACCTCATCTTCACTTCTCCCATTGCAGTCGGTGAGGTTGGGCAGTAAAGTCTAGTCTCAGGTATTTCATCCAACTTGACTTTATCTACACTTCATAGTGCCTCGGCAATGCCACCAGCTTAATCTAGGACCAATCTCTTGATGGTCACTCCCTCTTCTCCCCTCTCACATTAGGCAAGAGGTACAGAAATGTGAAAACACACACCTCCAGATTCAGGGGCAGTTTCTTCCCAGCTGTTATCAGGCAACTGAACTATCCTCTCACAACTGGAGTGTGGTCCTGACCTCTCATCTACCTCATTGGAGACCTTTGAAGTATCTTTAGTGAGACTTTATCTTGCACAAAATGCTGTACCCTTTATCTGTACACTGTGGACAGCTTGATTGTAATCATGTGGATTACAATATTCGTGGACTGTCACCTTGTCATGGTGGAGAAGCTTGTGTGGACCTGAGATCCTGAGAGCGATGCCGTCTGGAGCTACGCTCCAGGTAGGGCCACCCATGGCAGTATGGTCAAGGGAGAAATCCCTGACAAAGAGCAATCCAACCAAGACCTCAACGGTGGAACAGGCGGAGGATGATGGCTGATCTTAGTGGAGCGTCACAACGGCTGGGAAGGCGGATGAAGGCTGCAGCAGAAAAGGGTCTCCGGTCGTCTAGGACTCCATGCCACTGGATCCTGACCCAGATCTGTCAAGGACCATGTGGTGGCTGTCTGTGCACCAGTCTCCCCACGTTAAGCAAAGTCACGCACAGGCGTCCTCCAACGACCCAATGGAGAGGAGAGGACAGTCATACTTATTTAGAGTGGCCGCCAATGATGATGAATCATGTATATTTTTCTTTGACTGGATAGCACGTAAACAAAAGCTTTTCACTTGGCAAACTAAACTAAATTAAACTAAACTTAAATAAACTAAACTAAACCATGTTTTGTCTAATATATGAATCTGAACGTCATTGAACAGTGTGAATATTTTATTTTGTGATGAATATTAATTATTTAATTGAGAGTAATCTCTTTCAGAAAATTGGTGTTGCATATAAGACAAATCTTTCACTGGATGGTAATAATATTCCAGTACTGCAATTTTTAAATATGAGACCAGTCATTTCATTCGCTTTGTTCTGCATTGTAATTTCATTTAAGATGAGTATAAATGTTTTCACGGCATAAATTGGAGCTCTCTTTTAGCAATACATATAGCTGAAGAATTAGATTTCAAAACATCACCCTGTCAGTATCATTCTGCACAGCGTTTGAGAATGGTCAAGCCTGATATACAGGCATAAAAAAGACAAGCTATTTTAAAGTCTGCATGTGCATGTCATTCAGAATAGAAACAAACTATAAAGCACTGAAAATATGCAACATCAGAAAATAAACTCAACATTACATTTTAGATTGAGACTGGTGAAGTCTGAAATAGAGGGCCACTGCAATGTTCCTGCCATCGGGAAGAAGGTACAGGAACTCCTGTTCAGGTTCAGGAAAAGTTTCTTCCCTACAGCCATCAGGCTATTAAACAGTACAACCTCAAATAAGCTCCGAACTAGAATAGACTATTATTGTTGTTATTGCACTATTATTGTTTATTTTTTGTGTGTATGTATGTGTGCGCGTGTGTAGTGTATATATCTATCTATCTATATTACTAAAAGTCTGTTCTTGACCGGTTTTGGCCTTCTGTGCTGCGATTTCCGAGAGAACGCCGCCACCTATGGCCGTCATTTTTGGCCACCTTGCTCAGAGCCCCCCTCCGCCGCATGTGTGCTGAGGATTTTTCCCGTCGATTAAAAATGACAGAGATATTAATGTTTTTACAAAATTCCCCATTCTCTCTGCTGCCCCCGCTGGCGGCAGGGGGGAGGGACTATAAAACCAGGAAGTGGTGTGCCACACAGTCTCTTCAAGATGGAGGAAGGCAGAGGGTCACGTTTCTCTGAGCTGTGAATAACACTGAACACATGTCTACTCAAATGTAAGTGCCCTTAGTGGTTCTAAAATGCTTGCAGAATGTGTCTATTCGTTCTAAAGCTTGCAAAAAAATGTCTAGTGGTTCTAAAGCTGGCAAAAAGTGTCTCTATTGGTTCTAAAGCTTGCAAAAAAAGTGTCTCTATTGCTTCTAAAGCTTGCAAAAAATGTCTATTGCTTCTAAAGCTTGTAAAAAATGTCTATTGGTTCTAAAGCTTGCAAAACAATGTCTATTGGTTCTAAAGCTTGCAAAAAAATGTCTATTGGTTCTAAAGCTTGCAGAAAAATGTCTATTGGTTCTAAAGCTTGCAAAAAATGTCTATTGGTTCTAAAGCTTGCCAAAAGTGTTTCTATTGGTTCTAAAGCTTGCAAAAAAAATGTCTATTGGTTCTAAAATGGTTCATACTAGCGCTCCAGAAAGCGCCCCCCATCCTCTTCCCCCTCCTCCCCTGGTTGGCTTGGCTTGGGTGTGTCTTGAAATTGAAAGGCACTACTTACTGCAAATGGTGGCATGAAGTTGAAAGGCACTACTTACTGCAATGGTGGATTAGTTGCTTTGGCTTGAAGTTGAAAGGCACTACTTACTGCAAATGGTGGCTTGGGAGTTTTGGCTTGAAGTTGAAAGGCACTATTACTGCAAATAGTGGCTTGGTTGCTTTGGCTTGCAGTTGAAAGGCACTACTTACTGCAAATGGTGGATTGGTTGCTTTGGCTTGAAGTTGAAAGGCACTATTACTGCAAATGGTGGCTTGGGAGCTTTGACTTGAAGTTGAAAGGCACTACTTACTGCAAATTGTGGCTTGAAGTTGAAAGGCACTACTTCCTGCAAATGGTGGATTGGTTGCTTTGGCTTGAAGTTGAAAGGCACTATTACTGCAAATGGTGGCTTGTGAGCTTTGACTTGAAGTTGAAAGGCACTACTTACTGCAAATTGTGGCTTGAAGTTGAAAGGCACTACTTCCTGCAAATGATGGCTTGGGTGTGCCTTGGGTGTGGCTTGGGTGTGGCTTGAAGTTGAAAGACACCACTTACTGCAAATGGTGGCATGAAGTTGAAAGGCACTACTTACTGCAAATGGTGGATTGGTTGCTTTGGCTTGAAGTTGAAAGGCACTACTTACTGCAAATGGTGGCTTGGGAGCTTTGACGAAGTTGAAAGGCACTACTTCCTGCAAATGATGGCTTGGGTGTGGCTTGAAGTTGAAGGACACTACTTACTGCAAATGGGGGGCGTGGGTGCATTGGCTTATAGTTGAAAGGCATTACTTACTACAAATGGTGGCATGAAGTTGAAAGGCACTACTTACTGCAAATGGTGGCTTGGGTGCTTTGGCTTGAAGTTGAAAGCACTACTTACTGCAAATGGTGGCTTTGGAGCTTTGGTTTGAAGTTGAAAGGCACTATTACTGCAAATGGTGGCTTGGTTGCTTTTGCTTGAAGTTGAAAGGCACTATTACTGCAAATGGTGGCTTGGTTGCTTTGGCTTGAAGTTGAAAGGCATTACTTACTGCAAATGGTGGCTTGGGTGTGGCATGGGTGTGGCTTGGGTGTGGCTTGAAGTTGAAAGACACCACACTGCAAATGGTGGCTTGGGAGCTTTGAAGTTGAAAGGCACTACTTACTGCAAATGATGGCTTGGGTGTGGCTTGAAGTTGAAAGACACCACTTACTGCAAATTGTGGCTTGAAGTTGAAAGGCACTACTTCCTGCAAATGGTGGATTGGTTGCTTTGGCTTGAAGTTGAAAGGCACTATTACTGCAAATAGTGGCTTGTGAGCTTTGACTTGAAGTTGAAAGGCACTACTTACTGCAAATTGTGGCTTGAAGTTGAAAGGCACTACTTCCTGCAAATGATGGCTTGGGAGTGGCTTGAAGTTGAAAGGCACTACTTACTGCAAATGGGGGCGTGGGTGCATTGGCTTGAAGTTGAAAGGCACTATTACTGCAAATGGTGGCTTGGTTGCTTTGGCTTGAAGTTGAAAGGCACTACTTACTGCAAATGGTGGCTTGGGTGTGGCTTGGGTGTGGCTTGAAGTTGAAAGACACCACTTACTGCAAATGGTGGCATGAAGTTGAAAGGCACTACTTACTGCAAATGGTGGCTTGGGAGCTTTGATGAAGTTGAAAGGCACTACTTCCTGCAAATGATGGCTTGGGTGTGGCTTGAAGTTGAAAGGCACTACTTACTGCAAATGGGGGGCGTGGGTGCATTGGCTTGAAGTTGAAAGGCATTACTTACTGCAAAAGGTGGCATGAAGTTGAAAGGCACTACTTACTGCAAATTGTGGCTTTGGAGCTTTGGTTTGAAGTTGAAAGGCACTATTACTGCAAATGGTGGCTTGGTTGCTTTTGCTTGAAGTTGAAAGGCACTATTACTGCAAATGGTGGCTTGGTTGCTTTGGCTTGAAGTTGAAAGACACTACTTACTGCAAATGGTGGCTTGGGTGTGGCTTGGGTGTGGCTTGAAGTTGAAAGACACCACACTGCAAATGGTGGCTTGGGAGCTTTGAAGTTGAAAGGCACTACTTACTGCAAATGATGGCTTGGGTGTGGCTTGAAGTTGAAAGACACCACTCACTGCAAATGGTGGCATGAAGTTGAAAGGCACTACTTACTGCAAATGGTGGCTTGGGAGCTTTGACTTGAAGTTGAAAGGCACTACTTACTGCAAATGGTGGCTTGGATGCATTGGCTTGAAGTTAAAAGGCATTACTTACTGCAAATGGTGGCTTGGATGCATTGGCTTGAAGTTAAAAGGCATTACTTACTGCAAATGGTGGCTTGGGTGTGGCTAGAAGTTAAAAGGCATTACTTACTGCAAATGGTGGCTTGGATGCATTGGCTTGAAGTTAAAAGGCATTACTTACTGCAAATGGTGGCTGGGATGCATTGGCTTGAAGTTAAAAGGCATTACTTACTGCAAATGGTGGCTTGGATGCATTGGCTTGAAGTTAAAGGGCATTACTTACTGCAAATGGTGGCGTGGGTGCATTGGCTTGAAGTTGAAAGGCACTACTTACTGCAAATGGTGGCATGAAGTTGAATGGCACTACTTACTGCAAATGGTGGCGTGGGTGCATTGGCTTGAAGTTGAAAGGCACTACTGTAAATGCACTTCCTGTTTGCACTGTATATTGATTTTAGATAAAACGCTACCACTTACGGCTGTGATTTTTGGCCATCTTACTCAGTCCCCCCTCCGCTGAGCAGGTGCAGAGAATTCTTCCCATCAATGAAAAATAAAAGTGTTATTAGTTTAAAAAAAAATGTTGAGAATCTCTCTCCTGTCAATCACTCCATGAAAGCCACACCTTTTCCGATGGGGGGGGGAGGGGTTATAAAACCCGGAAATGTGGGTGTGGCTCAGTCTCTGCAAGATGGAGGAGGGAGAGGTCACGACTCGCTGTCTTTAGTGGGTTTGCACCCTACTTCAAATGGTATGAAACTGCACTAGAATTTGGTGGCCTTGCACCATGCTAGAAGTGGTAAGAAACTGCACTTGAATTTGGTGGCCTTATACTCTGCTTAAAATAGAATTTCAAGGATTAGCTGTGAGTCGACTACCAGCCCACCAGCCGTGAGTGAGTGAGTTGCCAGCACAACAGGCTTGATTGACTGAGACGCCAGCCCAAGAATCTATTTGGCGCACAATTTGCATACTAGCCCTCTGGAAACCAGCCCCTTCAGCCCACAACCCCCCCACTAGCGCCCCAGAAAGCCCCCCCCCCCCCCCCCCCAACTGGCCACCAATATTAGAATTGGTGGAGAGGTGGAATATTGCGTTGGATGACCAGCCCTCCTGTGTGATGCTGGGACCCAACGGGTCCCACTTAGTCTAGTATATATATATAAGGTTTGAAAAAATGACAGAGAATAACAGTTCAGCTTAGACAATTAGCAGAAGCATAAAATCATGTTTAAAACACATTAACATCAGTAAACAAAACATTTTATGACACTAAGTGCTGGAGTAACAGCAGCCTGTCTGAAGAATAGAAATGCTGCCTAAACCTTGAGTTAATTTCGCATTTTGTGACTTTTTTTTAGTAAATCAGCATCTGCAGTTGTATCTAAAATATTTTATGATTCCATTTAAAATCAGACCATAAGACCGTTTATTGCTGATAAATGAAAAAATATTGTTTAAAAACATTTCTGAAAATTTCAAAAACCAAAATGCACTCCTATGCATCGAAATTCATTGAAAATCACTTCAAAACATACTGTAGCTGCTTTACTTTTTCCTGTGAATAGGTGTATCTCATCCAATTGCATGTGCTCACAATGTGCCTACTGCATGACTCGCATGGTGGCGCAGCGGTAGAGTTGCAGCCTTACACTGCCAAAGACCGGGGTTCGATCCTGACTACGGGTACGTTCTCCCTGTGACCGCGTGGGTTTCCTCTGGGAGCTCTGGTTTCTGCCACATTCCAAAATCGTGGGATTAATTGTAGTTTAATTGGCCTCTTTAAACTTGCACCTGGTGTGTAGGGAGGGGATGCGAAAGTGCGATAACATAGAGCTGGTATGAACAAGTGATCGATGGTCAGCGTGGACTCGGTGGGTCAAAGGGTATATTTCCACACTGTATCTCTAAACTAAAGCAGTGTGTGTGACTCTACACAGGCTATCACGGGAGACAGTCCTGAAGGAGTAATCAATGAAGAAACACAAACAAAAACCTTATGCTTATGGCTGTTTAGACTGTGCAGAATTTACTTAAATTGTAAGATAAATAGAAGTAACATTGCCTGTGAAATACTTACTTCTGTGTGGCAATTTACTCAAAATAACAAACACTGTGATTGCAGATTTTCATTAAGGCAACAACCAGGAGTCTTTATTAACAACTTTTCGTTCAAGAAGTCGGGTGATATGTAATTCATATTGAAGTGAAAATCAAAGGCAGTTCAAAGTGGATTTAAAGATACATGTGACTAATGCATTGTGGCAGGGTTGTGCTGAAGCAAAGCAAGAATTTCATTGTCCTATCTGGGACACATGACAATAAACTCTCTTGAATCTTGAGGGTGGTGTCCCTGGAAAATAGTCCGTGGCGCGATGATCGGTAACACACAGCCATGTAATCCATTCATGAATTTAAAAAAGCGAGTTGAAAAAGAATTATGTGTTTTTTATTTACTTTTTCAGATAAGTTTCATGAGAGCAAATTTCAATTCCATGTTTCAGATTTTTTTATAGTGGTTTGCAAATTCTGTTAGGGCAAACGTCTGTTGCCACAACTCTGTGACCCTCGGGTTTGTCTTTAGACATTCTGAAGATCACAGTTCTGAATATATAAATGATACAATGATATTGAGCTGCTTCATATTGGACTCCTCGGACTGGAACCTAGAACTGCAATGGCAACTTATTATGCTCAGGTTCTAGGAGTGGTTTCATGATTCTTTCTCCATGAGACTACAGCAGTCAGATCACGTCTGTACAAGTTGGGGGTCATTGTGTTCAAGGCCCAGCCCCAGGCCCACAGCCTCCATCATGCAGACTCCAGCACTACGTAGTCTGACTCTCCTGGGTCCTATTGCTCCCCCACCTCTCCTCCTACAGGGAACCTCAGTAGTGATGGGTCTTCCCCTTCCCCCTCTTTTAACCAGGTTAGTCCGAGCACTTCCCACCCATACAATAGTCCTCATGCCCCCCTCCTCTCTGAACACCCACCATCCCCCCATCAGACCTCGCTTCAGCCTCTGTCCACTCCCGGCCCTCCTCTGACCACAACCCCCACCCTTGTCGTGCCTACACCATCCCCCCTGACCTCCCCCTTTCTGATATGGAATGGTCTGTCCTCAACAGAGGCCTCACCTTCGTTCCCCACGGCCCCACCTCAACAAGTTCCGGGTCCACCACGACGTAGAGCTTTTCTTCCGTCGCCTCCACCTCTGTGCCTTTCTCTATGGGAAGGAGTCCTCACGACCCAGCGATGACCCCTCCCATCTCCACCAGTCCCCCTTCTCTTAGAGTCCCCAGAACGGTCTTCTACCCTCTCTAGACCTCTTTATTTCTAACTGCCGGCGTGACATCAACAGTCTCAACTTTTTCACTCCCCTTACCCGCTCCAACCTCACCCCCTCTGAACGTACAGCTCTCCGCTCACTCTGCAGCAACCCCGACATTATAATCAAACCCGCCGACAAGGGAGGTGCCGTGGTAGCCTGGCACACTGACCAGGAGACAACTCTCGGATATCTCCTCCTACCTATCCTTGGACCACGATCCCACAGATGAACACCAGCCATAATCTCATGGACCATTTCCGATTTTATCACTTCTGACTGTCTGCCTTCCACAGCCTCCAACCTTATGGTTTCCCAGCTCAGCACAGCCTGTTTTACCTTCTCCCTAAAATTCACAAACACAACTGCCATGGTAGTCCCATTGTTTCTGCCTGCTCCTGTCCCATGGAAATGAATTCCACGAACTATGACTCCATCCTATCCCCCTGCTCCAATCTCTCCCGGCCTATGTCCAACATACCTCACATGCCCTTTGTCTCTTTAATGACTTCCGTTTTCCGAGCCCCCACCTCCTCATCTTTATTATGGATGTTCAGTCACTCTACAACTCCATCCCCCACCAGGAAGGCCTCAATGCCCTACATTTCTTCCCCGACCGCAGAACCATCCAATTTCCCTCAACTAACACTCTACTCTGCCTAGCGGAGCTGGTCCTCACCCTTACCAACTTCTCATCCGACTCCTCCCACTTCCTCCTAGTCCAAGGCGTAGCTATTGGCACTCGCATGGGCTCCAGCTATGCCTGCCTCTTTGTAGGGTACGTTGAACAATCCCTGCTCCAGGCGTACACAGGTCCTATCCCCGAACTCTATCTCCATTACATTGACGACTGCATCGGTGCTACCTACTGCACCCATGCAGAACTCATGGACTACATTGACTTCACCACCAATTTTCATCCTGCACTCAAATTTACTTGGATCATCGCCGACACTTCCCTCCCCTTTCTTGATCTCACAGTCCCCATCACAGGAGATAGACTATCGACTGATGTCTATTACAAACCCATTGACTCACACACCTATCTTGACTACACTCCTTCCCACCCTACTTCCTGCAAAGACTTTATCCCCTACTCCTAATTTCTCCGTCTACACCACATCTGCGCCCAAGATGAAGTATTCCATACCTGGGCATCTGAGATGTCCTCATTCTTTTGGGAACGGGGGTTCCTCTCTCCCATCATAGATGATGCCCTCACCCGTGTCTCCTCAGTACACCGCTGCTCCTCCCTTACTCTCCCTCCCCCTAGTCACAACAGAGACAGAGTCCCCTTAGTCCTTCCCTTTTACCCCATCAGACGTTTAATCCTCCGACATTTTTGTACCTCCAACGGGATCCCACCAATAGTCACATCTTCTCATCTTCACCCCTTTCCACCTTCCGCAGAGACCGTTCCCTCCGCAACGCCCTGGTTAATTTATCCTTTCCCACCCAAACCATCCCCTCCCCAGTTACCTTCCCCTGCAACTGTAGGAGATGCAACACCTGTCCCTATACCTCCTCTCTCAACTCTGTCCAGGGACCCCGACAGTTATTTCAGTTTGGGCAGAGGATCATTTGCACCTCCTCCAACCTCATCTACTGTTCTTATACATTAGCAAGACAAGACATAGCCTGGGTGATCGTTTTGCTGAACACCTTCACTCAGTCTGCCTGGACCTACCTGATCTCCTGGTTGCTAAACACTTTAATTCTCCTTCCTATTCCCACTCTGACCTTTCTATCCTAGGTCTCCTCCATTGTCAGGGTGAGGCTAAACACAAATTGGAAGAACAGCATCTCATATTTCGCTTGGGCCGCTTATGAATATTGGTATGAATATTGATTTTTTTCTAACTTCAAGTCACCCTGGCATTCCCTCTCTCTCCATCCCTCCCGCACCCAAGTTGCACCAGCTTCTTGTTTTCATCCAACAAACAGCTAACAATGGCCTGTTTCCTTTATCATCAGCACTTTTTTGCATATCTTTCATTCATTGTTCTTTATCTCTCAATACCACCATCTATATCTCTTGTTTCCCTTTACCCTGACTAGTCTGAAGGGTCTCGACCCAAAGCGTCACCCATTCCTTCTCTCCAGAGATGCTGACTGTCCCGCTGAGTTACTCCAGCTTTTGTATCTAGCTATACTTAATGATGATGTATCTAAGTGCTTATGTAGTGTAATATAATAATATAATAATATAGAATATGTACTGAACTCTATAGAAAAATGAATTTCACTGAACCTCGATGCAAGTGAATTATCATGATGTCATTTTACATCACTTGGAACATTCAAGCAGGAGCTTCCTGGCACGAGGAAACTTTGCAACGGCATCAGGACACATCGTACGGCTTTATTCCCTCTATAATGTTGCCTTTGGAAGGATGAGGAATTGTTATCTTGGGAGTAGCCATTGTTGCTGGCAATCACTAACCCCATTCTCTAGAAACACAGACACACGACTGATCATTATTTAATCTTCAATCTAATCTAATCTTCAATCTAATCTTACCTGAAGCAGCTGGTTTTATTCATCTATAGAATAAAAAAAGGTTTGCAAATTCTCGGATTCAATTTATATGATGGAATTGTTGTAAGGATTCGAGGCAGGTATTCTCACAACGCTTAAGAAACATTTGGATAGGTTGAGCCAAACGCAGGCAGGTGGGACTAGTGTAGATGGGACATGTTGGTTGGTGTGGGCAAGTGAGGCTGATTGGCCTGTTTGCACACTGTATGATTCTATGACTCCATGACTCTATGTCCATGAACTTAACCATGTGCGGACGTGGCATTGAAGGACGAGAAGCTGAACCAAAGAAGTCAAAGCCAAATAGCCGAATGGAAACGAAACCGAAATGCCAAATAACCAAAAGCATACGAAGCCGAAACGGCAACGAACTGAAATCATACGAAACGAAAGGGAGGGACGCTGAAAAGATAACTAACCAAAAAGGCTGCGCCGCCTAACAGCAAACTCACCGAATGGCCGCTCTGCCGCAATGACACCTAACCGAAAGGCTGTGTCACCTACAAGCTAACTAACCGAATGCTGCTCTGCCGAAAAGTCAAATAATGGCTTGTGTGGGAAAATGACCCCCACCCTCCCGTCTCCACCGGCCAGTGATGTGATGGACGCGGGGGTCTGGAACAATCGCTGACAAGTCCCGCCCCCGGAGACATCATGTTCGTTTTCGGCAGAGCGGCATTCGGTTAGTTGGCTTGTAGGCGAAGCAACCTTTCGGTTAGGTGGTGTTTCGGCAGAGCGGCCATTTGGTGAGTTTGCTTTTAGGCCATGCAGCCTTTTGGTTAGTTGGCTTATAGGCGTCCCGCCCATTCGGTTCGTTGGCGTTTCGGCTTCGTATGCTTTCGGTTATTTGGCGTTTCGGCTTAATTTCCATTCGGCTATTTGGCTTTGACTTCTTCGCTTAGGCTTCTCATCCTTCAACGCCATGCCTGGGAAAAGAACTTAACACTGCAACACCGTGATGGGACCTTGACTGCACCGCACTTCATAGACCATGGTTTCTCACAAAAGATTTCAATATTTAAAATAGGTAATTATTCTTCAATGTTCAGGACACTTTGGCGTGACGCTTCCACAAGCATTTAAACCTTGGCTACACCCACGAAAACCCGGGAAGCTTGATAAGATTCTGGGAAGAAACATCACCATCTTGTGTTGCTGATAGATGGGAAATGTAATGGACATACTTATGCATATTATTGGATTATTGGACTATTTGGTTATCATATATGATGGGTTATCATATATGATAAAAAGGAAGGAATGTTAATCCTGGCCAGATTGGAGAGGCTAGGACTCTAAAATGGGGTAAAAGCTTCAGGGCTACTAGGCGATTTGGTCAATTTGAAAGTGCTCTCTGTGGAACTGGGACAAGCTGCAGAGTGGTCCAAAGCCTAGATCCAAGCTGCAGGAATAGCATACGAACATCTGCAGACCCTGTCAATTAGGTGTAAAATGCATAGAATGGATTGGATGACTGCAAACCAGACATACACCTTGTAAATAATGTTGCAGAGTTTCACTTTGCCGAGTGTTGATTGGATGAGGTATTGAGCCTTGTCTGGTTTTCTTGCAGATCAGGGTAAATGTTGCAAGGTTTGCTTCCTTGAGAAGCCCTGTTTGAATACAATGTATTAGTAGGTATGTTGCAAAGCCTACCTGAAGCGTCTTTGAAAATCTGCCGCTGCGTGTGTGCGCGATTTTGGCGCCGTTTAGAGGGGGCGGGTTTAAAACGCGATTTTCTCTAGGCTGTTCAAATCGAAGATGTTCAGCCTAGTTAATTATTAACGAAAAATCGCTGGAAGACCCCGTCGCAAAAGCTATTATTAGGTTTAAAGGCCTTGAATAATAGTTATAGTAGTTTAAAAATCAATCTCTAAACCCGCGACCGCCAGCAACCGCAGGGTCTCATAAAGCAGACAGCTGAAGGTAGGTTGTATATTTTTACATTAAAAAGGGCTTCTAAAGATCCCTTTATACAAAGTTTAATATTGCGAGTAGCTCATTTTGGGCCCATTATATCGCGCAGTATTTTTCTGGGCATTTGGGGCACAAATCTAACGCAATGTGAACGTTCTAAACCAGCGCGTTCCACAGGGACAACACTGGAAAGCTGATTTAAATGGACATTTATTTACAGCAATTGAACACTGAATTCCTTCCATTTGGCCTATAAATTAATGTAAATGAGATTTAAAAATCATGTTTTATTGTGAATTATTTGTGAATATTATTTGGACATTTAGGCTATTTAAAAATGTTAATCATTTATTAAGAAATGGATAGATGTTTAGATCTAGTAATTGAAGTCTGAAATTAGCTACAATTAGGTAACTAACTAATTATATGCTTTAATTTCAGGTCATCCAAGTAAGATTATTTTATATTTGTTTCAGAATGCTTCAATCTATGATAACTGAAAATTTCATTCAGTTCTCTTAATTTTTAAGAAAGTTATGGGCTTTTGACTGTTCACGATCACAACTTTTTTGTTATGTCCATAGAAAATCAATAGGGAACAAGATGCTCATTTCCGAGTATGAAAATGGCCATAACTTTTTTAATACTTGAGATATGAAAGTGAATTAGGTGTCAAATTAAACTTATTTTTATGCTTTATCTGATGGGATAAATTACAGACTTGATTTTTAAAATCTCAAAATTTTGTAACATTGCTAGTATTAGCCTCTGTATTATTGGGTTAGGGAAATGTCTGTTATGTATGGGGTTAATCGATATCTGTAATTGGATTATAAAGAGACCACCCCAAAGTGGATCGGCCCCTCGAGGTCCAGGGACCTATAAAAGTCCGCTACCACGAGGTCCTGCGTCGATCATCTGGGAGAATGTTTGGGACTGCGTGACCTTCTGGAGTGTCTCTGTTTGAGCATGGCGTAGAGGGCTTGATCAGGCAGAAACGAGGACCGAACCCACGGTGGGATAGGTACAGTAGTTGAACTGTAATTGTGTTTTGTTAAAATAAAGATTAGTTGATTAAGCTTAATTCAGTGATTTTTGACTGAAACTAGACTGGGGGGAAGCTTAGAACGAGCAATTTACAGTTCCACATCAAGAAATTAACAAAAAGTCCTTAGTTTCTTCTACATTGATGTCCCTACACAGTGATGCAGTGGTGGAGTTGCTGCCTTACAAGTCCAGAGACCCTTGATTGATCCTGACCACGGGTGCTGTGTGTGCAGAGTTTGCACATTCTCCCTGTGACCACGAGCGTTTTCTCTGGGTGCTCCTGTTTCTCCCACATTCCAAAGATGAGCAGGTTTGTAGGTAAATTTGCTTTGTAAATTGTCCCTAGTATGCAGGATAGAACTAGTGTATAGGTGATCGCTGGTTGGCATGGTCTCATGGTGCTGAAGGGCCTGTTTAGATACATAGAAATACATAGAAAATAGGTGCAGGAGTAGGCCATTTGGCCCTTCGAGCCTGCACCGCCATTCAATATGATCATGGCTGATCATCCAACTCAGTATACCGTACCTGCCTTCTCTCCATACCCCCTGATCCCTTTAGCCACAAGGGCCACATCTAACTCCCTCTTAAATATAGCCAATGAACTGGCCTCAACTACCCTCTGTGGCAGAGAGTTCCAGAGATTCACCACTCTCTGTGTGAAAAATGTTTTTCTCATCTCGGTCTTAAAGGATTTCCCCCTTACCCTTAAGCTGTGACCCCTTGTCCTGGACTTCCCCAACATCGGGAACAATCTTCCTGCATCTAGCCTGTCCAACCCCGTTTCTATAAGATCCCCCCTCAATCTCCTAAATTCTAGCGAGTATAAGCCGAGTCTATCCAATCTTTCTTCATATGAAAGTTCTGACATCCCAGGAATCAGTCTGGTGAACCTTCCCTGCACTCCCTCTATGGCAATAATGTCCTTCCTCAGATTTGGAGACCAAAACTGTACGCAATACTCCAGGTGTGGTCTCACCAAGACCCTGTACATCTGCAGTAGAACCTCCCTGCTCCTATACTCAAATCCTTTTGCTACGAAAGCTAACATACCACTCGCTTTCTTCACTGCCTGCTGCACCTGCATGCCTACTTTCAATGACTGGCATACCATGACACCCAGGTCTCGTTGCATCTCCCCTTTTCCTAATCGGCTACCATTTAGATAATAGTCTGCTTTATACTGCATCTGCCAAACATTTGCCCACTCACCCAACCTATACAAGTCACCTTGCCGTCTCCTAGCATCCTCCTCACAGCTGCCCCCCAGCTTAGTGTCATCCGCAAACTTGGAGATGTTGCCTTCAATTCCCTCATCCAGATCATTAATATATATTGTAAATAGCTGGGGTCCCAGCACTGAGCCTTGCGGTACCCCACTCTGTATCTCTAAATTACACTAAACTAAATTAAACTGAACTAAACTAAACTAAGCTAAACTAAACTAAGCTAAACTAAACCAAACTAAACTAAACTATACCTCCAATAATTTCATAATAGAAATTAAAGCAGAGAATTTGCGATCATTCTATAGTCCAGCTGCTTCAGATAAAGAAATTAGATTTACAAGGCAATAGAGTTCATCAGGATGTAAACAGCCACTGACTTAACGTTGAACAAAACTAGAGGCTAACATCCTTGACCCAGCATAAAAAAAGATAAAAGAGATTGTGTGCATCTTGACCGGGTAATACTAAGTCACCCAGACAACACACAGGAAGCAGAAGGCATGGTATCCTGGGACAATGGAGCACAGAATAATCCGCTTCAACATGACAAGAGCCTCAAACACTGGAAGGCATGGACCAGGCTACATAATTTAATAAGGGCTAACTTCAATAGAAGGAAAAGCTTAAGGAAATGGATTGGGAAGTGATACCTTTATTCAGTAACATTTCAGTAGCAAATAAGCAGAGCAATTTCAGAAGCAGTGGTATTCTGCATTTTGTGTCTATCTTCAGTGTAAACCAGCATCTGCAGTTCCTTCCAACATGCTTCATGTATGCCTGGACAGTTCTGCCCATGGAGTTCAGGGTCAGTGGCAGCATTTCCTAGCCTCAAGATTATTCCATGCTGCCGATCTCTGTGTCATTGCACAGTTTGCTTCTAACTGCTGCAAGAGGGAGCCTCTTTGCTCCATATTCAAGGAGAGACTTTATGTACTTTAGACTTTGGAAACACAGCATAGAAACAGGCCCTTCTGCCCACCGTGTCCGAGCCGACCAGCGATCGCCCCGTACACTAGCACTATCCTATACACTGGAGACAATTTACAATTTACAGAAGCAAGTGAACCTACAAACCCACACAGTATGGGAGGAAACGGTGGCGCAGAGGCACGGTGGCGCAGCAGTAGAGTTGCTGCCTTATTGCGCCAGAGACACGGGTTCCATCCTGATAATGGGTGCTGTCTGTATGGAATTTGTACGTTCTCCCTGTGTGCGTGGTTTTCCTCCGGGTGCTCCGGTTTTCTCCCACACTCCAAAGACGTGCAGGTGTAGGTTAAATGTCTTCTGCAGATTGTCTCTGGTGTGTAGGGTAGGATTAGTGTGCAGGTGATCGTTGGTTAGCATGGACTCAGAGGGTCGAAAAGGGTTTTTTCACGTTGTATTTCTAAACTAAACTAAACTAAGCAACATATGAATTTCCCCCTGTTGGACATACACGCTTAGGGGACAGGCTCTGCCTCAATTATTTCCAGTTGTTGCAACCTTCACAGACGTTACTGATTAAGGTCACAACAGCTTTGTATTATGTGCTTCACTCCAAGGTGTTGTGATCACTGGCCCATCATGATCCCATACCTGGGCTCGCTCACAGCAGTAGTTTGGGGCCATTAATCATCAGCAGAGTAATTTGCTACTGGAAGCCATTAAAGGGTCAAGCATCTGCAGACCCATGGTGGCGCACTTTGCTCTACCTGCCCTCCCCGACCCACAGTAGTACCTCTCCTCCAGGGCTGTGTTTCTATGGCTGCCATGGGACATGTACTTCAAGGCACTAACTCACTTCTGTGTAAGATTGGGAATGAATGCCTGCTCAGTGTAAAAGTGCCAAGAGGAAACTTGTAGGAAGGAACTGCAGATGCTGGGTTTAAGCCGAAGATAGACACAAAATTCTGGAATAACTCAGCGGGACATGCAGCATCTCTGGAGAGAAGGAATGGGTGACTTCTGAAGACGTCTTGACCCGAAACGTCACCTATTCCTTCTATCCAGATATGATGCCTGTCCCGCTGAGTTACTCCAGCATTTTGTGTCTATCTGCCACAGGGAAACCTGCATGTAACACTTTAAAGAAGGTCAAAGGATTTACTTACTTGCTTACTTACTGCCTATTATGTCTCCTGGCATGTAGGGCAGCAACGAAGGTCCTCCACTCCTTATTAATTCCTTCAGTTGCTGTTTCCGTAACATATTTGTTTTACGAGTGCTCAACCTCCAACCTGGAGGACCAGTGGATCACTCTTCGTCTCGCCTCTACCCTTCGACCTGTCCAGCATGGGAGACCCTAACAGGAGACGAATCTCCCGCTGGCATAGCTCTAGGGGTCACTGAGACACACAAGCTCCCCGACCACGACAAGGTTGCAATCCAATGTGGAGCAAAGGATTTGTAGCATTGCAATACATTTTTTTTCAGCCATCATTGATACATTTAGCGATTAGATTGTGGGTACTTCATTTGTAAGTTGGTCTAAACATATAGTAGACCAATAATTGATAAAAATCCAACCTAGAGCAGTAGTTTCCTTATACAGGTACACGGCTGATTTTCCAGCAACTGATGACCCGGCACTTTCTTTAATCCGGCCAAAATTACGATATGGAAACGCATTTTTGTAGCTGCATTGTACGTGAGTACCTCTGTCTTCCCCATGTTTCTGAACTGTCTGTGGGATCCTTTTTTTATTGTGTTTAGAAAAAAAAATCTGATATGGCGGCACAGTTGGAGTTGGTGCCTTAAGCGGCCTTTTCACGGGGCGAGTTGACGCAAGATGTCACCAGAGTGAAGAGGTCGTGGTCCAGCACGAGTCTCGCACGATATAACGGCAGTAGATAAAGAGTTCCCACGGTACTCGGCATTTCTGCTATTTGTGCGAGTGACTTGTCCGTTTCCCGAGCTATCCCGTTAAATCTTGAATGAACATCGTGAACTACACGTGACACAAATGATGTAACTTTTTTTTTCACACACTATATATATCCTCCCTTGGTCGAATTGGCTCATTTGGAGACATATTTTACTGTGTATGTGGGAGACACAGATGGACTGAGCACAGTACCTCGGTCTTACTGTGTGTGGGAGAGGGGGAGAAAGAGACGTACACTCACAGAGGCAGAGTCTCTCAGCCTGTGTAAGAGGGAGGGAGAGAGAGAGAGAGGCACACACAAGGTGGATGTGAAATCTCACCTGCCTGTTTCAGTGACAGACACCCGCCGTCAGTAAATGAAGACACCCCCATCTGTCTCCCCCTCCTCTCCCTCGACTCCCCCACCTTTCTCTCCCAACTCCAGTCCCGTCCCGACCCCCTGGGAAACTGAATAGAGCAACAGTCAACTGCTGCCTGTGCGCTGATATGACAATAAAGGCTACTTTACTTTACTGAGTTAAAGAGTTCCCACGGTAGACTGTAAAACTGGGACCCTGGTTCTGGACTCCCCCAACACCGGAACCCTTCTTCAGACAGCCTAATCGGAATTGAGCCTGAAGATGTGTCTCGTCCCGAAACATCAGCTTTTTTTCTCCAGAGATGCTGCTTGACTCGCTGAGTTACTCCAGCTTTTTGTGTCTGTCTTCGGTTTAAACCAGCATGTGCAGTTCACTCCTTACACGGGTCTCTGTACAACATTGATTGGTAGCGTTCCGGACCCCTGGACCCGAGGACTCCGACCTGTATCTCTCAAAGAAGTACATGTGAAAAATTTCTCACGGACCATAAAAATGCGTAACCTTTCAGTAAAGTCCCTTTTAAAGATTATAGTTATTTTCTTGAATCTCATTAACATAACTCATGAATAAGTTGATGTCCATATGCGGATGCAAATCTTTATTTTTATTTATTTTTTAAATTCAATCCCACATAAGATAATTTTTACTCACCTTCTGTTCCCTCTGTTCAGCTTCCGGGTTCACCGTTCGCAGGAGTTCCCACGGTACCCGCAAGAGTTATTACGGATATCGCACTGGCCACTACGTTCATATAATGTTGCAATACTCAACCACAAGTGTACAAGTCAATCTTGGAGAAATTCAAACTTTCTTGAATTTTCTCCCGAGTGACCAAGTTACACGATGACCTGCCGTTAGCGCTACGGTGGTCCACGGTGGTCCACGAATGCCGTACTGTTATCGCACGAGGTTCCCACGATGTTAAACTCCGGTTAACTCTTGCGTCAAGTCGCCCCGTGAAAAGGCCGCTTTACAGCACCTGAGACATGGGCTCGATCCTGACTGTCTGTACCGCATGTACAGCGCATGTAGGTCTGTACGAACTCCCTACGACCGCGTGGGTTTTTCCCGGTTGCTCCAGTTTCCTCCCACGCTCTAAAGATGTACTGGTCTGCAGAGTAATTGATGTTGGTGAAACTGTCCCTGGTCTGTAGGCAGTCGAGCTGGGTTTGCTGTGCCTTTTCCTTAAAGAGCCTGTCCCACGAGCATGCGACTCCATGCGGCAAGCGCGACCTAACGTGGTCACTTGAGCCGTAAGGCCTCGCGGGGCCGGTCCCACTTCGATCGCCGGAGCCGTACGGAGTTGTGCGGAGCTGCTCCCGACATCGCGCGAGGCTCTGAAAAACTGACTGTGTTCAAAAATTCCGCGCGGCAATGGCCTGCCGGCTGCAGCCACCTCGACGCCGTGTGCACCGCCTCGACGGGTGCGCGCAGCGTCTCAACGCAGTACGCAGCGTCTTGACGCCGTACGTCACACGCAAACTTTCCGCGGACTTCGCTCGAACTTCACAATACTCACTTGACCTCCGCACGGCCCCCGCTTCCGGTTTGGTCGCGCTCACCGCATGTAGGTGCATGCTGGTGGTACCGGCCCTGTTCGGGGATCACTCGACCTCCGCGCAGCCCCCGCTTCCGGTTTGGTTGCGCTTGCCGCATGCAAGTCGCATGCTCGTGGGACAGGCCCTTTAGTTGTACGCTGGTGACTCTGTTCTCTGAATAAATCAATATGTGGAGTGGAGACAATAATCTGCATTATTATTTTATATTATTGTGAATTAGTATTATATGACCTCTGCTGGTCCGGCAAAACCGTTAATCCAGCAAGGCTCTGGAACTAAGGGTGGTGTAGCTGTACCTGTACATGCACATTAAATACAGGCAGCCAGCATGCAAGTCAAGGAAGTAATTAGAAGGGCAGAATGGTAGGGCTACAGGAATCAAGGGATACGGGGAGAAAGCAGGAACGGGGTACTGATTTTAGATGATCAGCCATGATCATATTGAATGGTAATGCTGGCTGGAAGGGCTAAATGGCCATCTCCTGCAACTATTTTTCTATGTTTCTAGAATGAGGTGTTGGCCTTTATTACAAGGCAACAACTGTGCGTGACGGTGGTGAGGCTTGAGGGTCATTATGCACAGATTTGGTCGCTCAATTAAAGGCAGATTACACTTGCATTGGAAATGGTTCAAGAATAAGTTCTTTATTGTTATGAAGAACACTTGGGCAGGTTATCCCCAGTCAATAGAATCAGGGTTTGATGCTGAGGGGATCTCTTACTCAGGGGGGATATCTGGAACCAGAGAGGTGTTTTCAGAATAAGGGGTCCTCATTCAGAGGGTCTCCTGAGAGAAGGACAATTTCCTCTGAGCATCATGAATCTTTGAAAGTCTCAACTCAGAGAGTTCAAGGTTGTAGAAAAGTAATATTTGGATTAAAAGAGAGTCAAGAGGAAAGTGGAATTGAGACCAAGATCATACAAGCAACTATACAATGGAGGAGGACTGGCCAATTTTTATGCCTTCCACCACAGTGATGAATGCTGTGGTGGATGATTGTGTTAAATTTTGAGTGTTTTTGTGTGTTCTTTTTCATTGTACCGCTGCTGGCAAATTAATTTCACTTGCACTTTATGTGCAATGTGACGAATAAAACTGATTGTATTGTATTATATTTGAAGTAGGGTCCCGACCTGAAACTTCCCCAATCCTTTTTGTCCAGAGATACTGCCTGACCCATTGTGTTTTCACTTTGCGTCTATCTTTGGTATAAACCAGCATCTGCAGTTCTTTGTTTCCATTATCTAATGAATGGCTAGGTAGGGCCGGATTTAATCAACATCCATCTTATTTCATGTGTTCTTACATAGCGGCACGGTGGTGCAAAGGTAGAGTCGCTGCCTTACAGCGCCAGGGACCGGGTTTGATCCTGACTACGGTTGCTGTCTGTATGGAGTATGCACGTTCTCCCTGTGACCACGTCGGTTTTCTTCGGCTTTCCTCCCACACTCCCAAGACGTACGGATTTGTAGGTTAATTGGCTTCAGTAAGTTGTAACATTGTCCCTAGTGTGTGTAGGCTAGTGTGCGGGATGATTACTGGTCAGCGTGGACTCAATGGGCCGAAGGGCCTGTTTCCATTCTGTATCTCTAAAGTCTAACTGTATGATTGAAAATTAATCCATGCTAAAACAGACCATTCATTTAAAGTCATTTGTTCTTTTTTTCCCGTATTCTTCAGTATCCATTGCTGCATTACTAACCTCTGAAGTTCGTCAGTTGTACGTTTATTTTCGTTTTGCGCATGGACTACTAGAACAACCGAACTTGTCTTTTGTGTTGACTTCAGATGAACCCACTCTCTGCCACGCACTACATGTTAGGTGTTAGATTCACCCCATGACATCTTGTCAGGAAGTTACACGGGCTTCCAGAAAGGCACGGTCAAAGGTTAGGCTGAAGTTGGGTGTCATAAATTATTACTCCATTCATAGCCTTGAATCATGGCACCCACGATATCCTCTTGAATCAAGCACATTTCAGAAACAGATAAAGACTAACCAATGTTGAATAGGTGCTCTCGTGATTGCTCTTTATAGGTTTTTAATGGTCAATCAGCCTTCTGCTTTTATGATGGAAATGGCTCAATGGGGAGCCTTGTTCGCATAATGAAGCAGCCTTTTGTAAGGATGAACACAAAGCAGATTATTCACGGTTTTCCCTTCACTTGGTGTGTTGACCTTCTGTGCTTTTATTTGTTATTTATTTTAGTTCTGGGTGGGGTTTCTCCAATTCGAAGGACCATTAATGCCAAAGAGCCCGCGCAGTAAATAATTAATGCAGGATGACAGTCACAAGAAATGCTCAACATTTAAGCCATTACTGCCACCGCAGCTAGTTTTTTTTAATTTATTTTTTTTAATTTAAATTTTTTATTAGAAGCAATGTACAGAAGTATAAACCGCGGCATAGACCGCAGCTAGTTTTAAGTGTGCATCCTCTTAGATTTAATTTTGCACCCTCAGGATTGTACGGAATTTTAAAGTATGGCTATTCTTCTTATCTGAAGTACATCACAAAATGTTAGATAACACAGTTGAAAGGAAAAAGATTTTAAAAAAACCCCCAAAGATTAATACCAGAGTGAGGCCCCAGGAACCGATTATTAGTACAGATAGAATCCAATGCTGAGTTTTGGCTCACTAGAACAGTACAAGACATTATACTGTTGGCAGTAAGGTGCTTTGGGATGTCCCAAACTCATGAAAGTGCAATTTGAATACAACTTATTTTTCTTAATAAAACCAAGTTCATTGTTTCAGAAAACATTCCTACACAGGAAATTAGAATTGGAAGCCACAAATGAGAACTCACTCCAGACAGAGTTTTTTCAATTCCATTCCAGTTGGTTCAGTTTCAGTATAACTCGTTACCACCACCTCACTCCCACTGCATTGGAAATGTATAATAGAACACAGAACATAGAATCAAAGAGTATAGGTGCAGGAATAGGCCATTCGGCCTTCGAGCCATTCAATATGATCATGGCTGATCATCCAAAATCAGTACCCGTTCCTGCTTTCTCCCCATATCCCTTGATTCCGTTAGCCCTGAGAGCTAAATCTCTCTCTTGAAAGCATCAAATTAATTGGCCTCCACTGCCTTCTGTGGCAGAGAATTCCACAGGTTCACAACTCTCTAGTTGAAAACATTTTCCTCATAAAAAGCTGGAGTAACTCAGCGGGTCAGACAGCATCTCTGGAGAAAAGGAATAGGTATTGTTTCGGGTCAAGACCATTCTTCACCATCTGAGACCGTCTGAAGAAGGGTCTCAATCCGAAACATCACCTATTCCTTTTCTCCAGAGATGCTGTCCAACCCGCTGAGTTACTCCAGCTTTTTGTGTCTATCTTCGGTTTAAACCAGCATCTGCAGTTTCTTCCTGCACATAGAACCGTACAGTACTGGATCAGGCCATTTGGCCCACAATGTCTGTGCCAAACACGATACCAAGCCCAACTCTGCATGCACATAATCCATATCTCTTCAATATTGATAATACAAGTTTACAAAGGCAGCGTTTGTTTCCAATCTCAGCACCAATCTCTAAGTATGTCTTTGAAATGTCCAGAGGGAGGAACATTGGCAGAGTCAAAGAAGAAAAGTAAGGCTCAGTGAGTATTGGGAGGAACAATTCTTGCATGAAAGAAATTAGAAGCTGGCATTGTGATGGAGAATATGGAATATGATCATTTTTCCATCATTCAATCTGATGTGTAAACACTTACACATTTAAGAGCCAAGATTAGGCAGTGTGTAGCATGTTATGTGTGGTGCTTGCTAAGCTTAGGGCAACCAGTTTACTTTAAAAGGGCCCCAAAACAGATGTTAAATCTTTATTTGAATGAGTAAACTGCCCTAAGGATAGACACAAAAAGCTGGAGTAGCTCAGCAGAACAGGCAGCATCTCTGGAGAGAAGGAATGGGTAACATTTTGGGTCAAGGCCCTTCTTCAAACTGCCCTGCATCTTTTTCGAATGTGGAATCTGAATATCTTTTGTTTTTGTCTAAATCAGCACGGTCTCCATTTCTGCCCACCTTACTGGAGGATGTTGGGTGATGTGGCAACATCCAGATCCTAGGTGAGCAAGTGTCATTTCAAGGTCACAGTTCTGAAACATGTTTACGCCAACATCAACACATTATTTCAAAGCCTTGGCCTTGGAGGGATATGGGCCAAACGCGGGTAGGTGGGACGAGTGTAGCTGGGACATGTTGGGCAAGTTGGGCCGAAGGGCCAGTTTCCACACTGTATGACTCTATGACTACAAAACTAAAAAAAAGTGAAGAAATGATATTCATCTTGTTTTAGCTAAAGCCCTGACAACCTTCAGGTGATTGCTCTTTCTTATGTGAGCACCAGTTCTCAATTGTCCTGCCCCCCTTCATTATTGATATTGAAAAGGTAGATTATCTGCTCATCGTGTTGTGGGAGGTTACTGTGAATACTTTACCTGCTGCATTTCCCCCATTTTGGTAGCAGCAACACTCAAAACACCGACCAAGACATTGAAAAGTACTACGCAAATGGAAGTGACCTTTGTTCCAAATTGCCTCGTGATTCAGTTTATTGCAAATTACATGCTCTATAAATGCTGCACTGCCAAGTGAGGTAGTTCCAGTCCAGGCTTGTGCAGGTGAGAAGGAGGAACTTTGCCAGCTGTTGTGCATGGGCTGCCAATAACAATATTCTACCACCCATGAGGCTAAGGCGTTGTGCGTGTTAGGACAGCATTCTGCGCCAAAACACACTCCATTATGGAGATGACAAAGGAAAAAAATCTGATTGTCAATAACATTAGGGGTAGGGGGGTTGTGGATGTGTATGTGGAGGTGGGGGGGGGGGGGGGGGAGGTTGGGGGGGTGGGTTGTGGGGGAGGGTTGGGAGGGAGGTGAGGTTGGCCTCTAGGAAGGCCTGCACTTGGGACACCAATGATTGGGACATCAATAAGGGTCCCAACCTGAAACGTCACTTATCCAAGTTCTCCAGGGCTGCTGCTTGACCCCTGAGTTAATCCAGCACTTTGTGTCTTTCTTTGGGACATCAAAGGATGGAAGTTTGAGAGTTTCATTGAAGTTTGATTGAAGCCACATTTCATCAGAGGGTTAATAGAGGGAACTTCCTCAAAGATGCAGTCGGGCTGGGGATTGGCATGACGGGTTTGGGTGCCATCGAAGAGGTGACAATGGATGATGAGACAAGTGTGGGGATGATTCAAATACACAAATACTTAAAGCAGGACCTACTCTGCGGGAAGATCTATCTTAGACTACAAGGTTCAGCATGAAGGAACAAACCTGCTTAACAGGAGCATAAGGCTCATTTGAGGAAAATCCAAGACAGACAAACATCAGCATTAAATAGCGAACTTAATAGGTAACACAAATTATATATTTACACAAGTGAAAATTCTTAAACATAATTGAACAAAAGACAGCACAGTCAAGATGGTCACAGTCACAGTGCCCAGGTGAGCAGAGGGATCAGCCGGCACTGTGGCAAAGTTTGAAGACATTTGTGCATCAGATGCAGGAGTAGATTTTGCACAAGTGCTCTCAGGATGCACATTGCATGCTGCCTCGCATCCCTGGCAGCCTCCATGCACGTGTGTGTCACACATGCAGCCGCCTGAAGCTAATTATGGAAGCGCGCAACACCCAAAGAAAGGAACAAGAACTGATTAAATTCCACCATACAGCAAACAAATGAAATTGCGCTACAAGAAAGAATAATTAGCCCACCTTATAGAGTTTCATTGTAGAATTCCTGCAGAAACACTGTTCATTGCTCTGAATTGGGTGGCATTCAGCACAGCAGGTGGAGTTGCTGTCTCACAGCGCCAGACTCGGGTTGAATCCAGACTTCAGGTACTGTCTTTGCGGAGTTTGCAGGCTCTCCCAGGACTGCGAGGGTTTCCTCTGTGTGCACCAGTATTCTCCCACAGCCCTAGGACATACAGTACATGTTGGTAGGTTAATTAGCCTCTGTAAATTGTCTGGAGTGTGAAGGGAGAGGATGTGAAAGTCGGAGAAGGCAGTTTAGTTTAGTTTAGTTTAGTTTAGTTTAGTTTAGTTTAGTTTAGTTTAGTTTAGTTTAGAGATACACAGGGGCATGGAAACAGGTCCTTTGGCACGCCATGTCCACACTGACCATCAATGACCCGTCTGTATTATCTCTCTTTCACAACCACTTGCTACCCACTGGAGGCCAATAAACCTACAATCCCACACATCTTTGAGATGTGGTAGGAAACCAGAGCACCCAGAGGGAGAACTGTGCAAACTCCACACAGACAGCACCTGAGGACGGGATCGAACCTTAAAGCTGGCATGAACGGGTGATTGATGGTCGGCGTGGGCTTGGCGGCCAGAAGGGCCTGTTTCCACATTGTATCTCTAAATCTCAATACTTGTGAGATGAAGTCTCCACCTAAAATCTGGTGGAAAATCTAATATATTTAGTTAATTTATACTTGGAACGAGTGGAATAAATCAAACTGGTCTTTCGCAGCTAAATAGGATATTCTTACTTGATATAGAGATTCATGATTACACCATTCAGTCAGTGAAGCAAAGTTGTATTCAATGACCTTACATGAGCGATTTTTAACAGTACAATCTTCTGCTTTGTCAGCATGATTAAAATGCTTGTATACAATTTAGTGCAAACACAGCTCTGGCACTTAGGGGCTGAAAATGCATCTAATTACGCTGGAACATTATAAACTGTTTTGAAAGCATGCAGCAACTGTAAAAATCAAAGTCAATTCAGAGTCTTTCCCCCAAATGTCATCTCAGAATGGTGCTGTTTTTAATTAGAATTTGCTTCAAATCACAGGGCCCATATGGTTCTCATGATGGTCTAACTGTGATGAGACGGATTATTCGGAATAAATCTAAACAAAAAGTTCAGTTTGTTCAGAGTTCCACTTTGATCTTACTACATGACTGCGGATGAAGCTGCATGTAACTTGCTTGTAGATGCAGCGGGAACAAATATTAAATTCACCCTACATTGCTATTGAAGCTTGTGTTTGTGCTCACTGGAGAGGCACAGTGACGCAGTGGTAGAGTTGCTGCCTTACGGTGCCAGAGACCCAGGTTCCATCCTGACCATGGCTGCTGTCTGGACGGAGTTTGTACGTTCTCCCTGTGACTGCGTGGGCGATCTCCGGGTGCTCAAGTTTCCTCCCACATCCCAACGACATGCGGGTGCGTAGGTTAATTGGCTTCTGTAAATTATCCTTGGATATGGCTGGAACTAGTGTAGGTTGGTGCGTACTCGGTGGGCGAAGGCTCTGTTTCTACGCTGTATCTCTGCTACTAAACTAAAACTTAATGCAGTTGGGGCATTCAGTGACCTTAATTGTGTAATTCTTTCAGAACAGTCTTCTAAATCCCTCCTTAATCTGTGGATAATGCATATCATTGTGTTGTACGATCTTTAACTGTGTACAATATGGTTACCTTCATAATTCTGATTATTATAGGAATTTGTATCTCAGTCAGACAATGCAGTAATGGTTCTAGGTTAAACAAATTACGCACAGCCATTCAAAAGAGATTGTTTTCAACAATCACATCATTTAATATTAAAATATTAATCGACACAAAATGTTATTCATTATACTTATCCTTTAACATTGGAGGTTGAAAAGATACAGAGGGGTAGATGGTGGAGATATGAACGATATTTCTAATCACTGGGTCCTACAGTAAGTGAGTGTACTAAGGTCAGATGAGGATAGAATCAATTCAGCTGGGATAACAATGACCTGGGTGAGTCTATACTGCTAAGGATAAGATTAAGGTTGTGTTTCTGAAAGCTGCCAAATGCCTGTGGAACATTCCTCTGACAACTGATGTGTCTGGATTGCTTTTAGCTTCCTGATTGAAATCTTCTATTTCCTTCTCCTACACTCATCAAGTGTTTTACAGGTGACCGTTGGTCGGCGATGACTCGGTGGGCCCAAGGGCCTCTTGCACGCTGCATCTCTAAACTAAACTAAATTAATTGAGAATTTTTGGGCAATCCGTTTCAAGAAGAGTTAACTGAAAAATGAAAGTAGTTCTTTGCAGTAATCTTTAACTCACGGCTTACAGTTCAAGTCCAATTCTGCTCTTCTCTGATGCCCTTTCCATGCATCAATGTCAGGCTGTAGGTAAATGTGGTCACATCAAGGGGTTTACTAAGCGTAACGTAACCTGTTCTGACTTATAATCAAATGCCCTTGAGATGCTTCCCACTCTTCAACAAGCCCCTCTAAAGGCAGCCTCACATTCACTGAATATTTTCACTACAAGGTTGATAATCACACCCAAATGTTTTTTTGACTTCTTTTTTTGCCAATAAGCACCCGTCCATTTTGTACACATGTTTTTAGTTTCCTCAATCATTGTGCATTATCTGGCGTATGCCCACATTAGCTTCCATCTGTCATCATTTAGCTTGTTTAATTTGACCAAGTCCTTTTGATATAATCACTCTTTCCTGGGCCAGATATGCGACTACATAACCTGGCTGTGATATCATCGGCAACCCTTGTCAAAGCTCCAGGTAGTATCATACTTCAGACCAGGCATTGAATGACAAAGGCAGATACAAGGAACTGCCGACGCTGGAATCTTGCATGCAACACAAAGTGCTGGAGCAACTCAACTGGTCAGGCAGCACCTCTGGAGGTAGACACAAAATGCTGGAGTAACTCAGTGGGGCAGGCAGCATCTCTGGATAGAAGAAATGGGTAATGTTTCGGATCGAGACTTCTTCAGACATCTCTGGAGGACTTGGATAGGTGACATTTCAGATCAGGACCCTTTTTCACACTGTCAAAGAGGTGTTGATAATCCACACATACAGAAAAGTGGCATGATCATACCAACAATGGATATTTTTAAGGCAGAGACAAAGAGATTATTAATTAGTACTGGTGTCAGGGGTTATGGGGAGATGGCAGGAGAATGGGGTTAGGAGGGAGAGATAGGTCAGCCATGATTGAATGGCAGTAGACTTGATGGGCCGAATGGCCTAATTCCGTTCCTATCACTTATGACCTTATAACACATATTACTTATAGCATGGAAAATGCTGGACATACACTCACATTGCATATGTGGATGTACCTTACAGAGACTCATCTACTTATCACATGGTCAACATGAGTCACATGGGAAGCTAGCACTGACAATAATTAAAAATACTTGTTGATTCCAATTTACATACCTATATTTTACTAACAGGGAAATATTTTTTAATAGAGAAAAAAGTTAAAGCAGTGTAACATCAGCCCACTTACTTATTCTTTTATTAAATTTACTAGTCAGCAAGCCCTTATTTCAAGCCCAATTAGCCTCATTGGGCAAATTATTGACACAATGGTCAATAATATTCTAAATAACCGCGCAAAGGCATCAACAGCCTTCCGAGGGACATTTTTCAGCTACTTACTTTGAGACTTTAGACTTTAGACATACGTGGAAATAGGCCCTTCAGCCCACCGAGTCCGTGCCGACCAGTGATCATCCCTTGTTCTAACACTATCCCACACTCTAACGATAATTTACAATTTAATAATAATAATAATGGATGGGATTTATATAGCGCCTTCCTAGAATACTCAAGGCGCTTTACATCGCATTATTCATACATTCCTCAGTCACACTCGGTGGTGGTGAGCTACTTCTGTAGTCACAGCTGCCCTGGGGCAGACTGACGGAAGCGTGGCTGCTAATCTGCGCCTACGGCCCCTTCGACCGCCACCAATCACTCACACACAGGCAAAGGTGGGTGAAGTGTCTTGCCCAAGGACACAACGACAGTATGCACTCCAAGCGGGATTCGAACCGGCCACCTTCCGGTCGCCAGCCGAACACTGAGCCCATTGTGCCATCTGTCGTCTCATTTACAGCAGCCAATTAACCTACAAACCTGTACGCCTTTAGAATACGGGAAGAAATCGGAGCACCCGGAGAAAACCCATGCAATCGCAGGGAGAAATTACAAACTCAGACTGCATCCGTAGTCAGGATTGAACCTGGGTCTCTGATGTTGTAAGGCAGGAACTCTACTGCTGCACCACTGTGCTGCCCTATTCATGCCCCCAAACATCCAAACCTATCAAAAGTTTATTTATGTATGTTTTTGTTAGATTATGAAAAGTTTATGTGTGTTGTTTTCTCTCTCTCTCTCTTTCTCACTCTCTCTCTCTTTTTTTTTTTTTTTTTTTAAATTCCAAGACTTTATTCAACACATCAAACAATACAACAGATCACGTCATACACAAAACTAAATTACATTATACCAAGTGTCATTATAGTACAACATTACAATCATTATTCACAATACTCTCAACCCCTCGCGGTGACCAGCGCCCACGGAATACCTCCAAAGTCCCCGTGAACACCGCATGTTCCCTCTCCAGGGACACACGTACACGGACGTAGGCCCGAAAGAGGGGCAAGCAGCCGACCCTTGCCTGACCATCCATCACCTGCTGCCTGGACCCGCGTATGGCCATCTTGGCCAGGCCCAGGAGTAGACCGACAGGTACGTCCCACCCTCCCTGCTTTGTGTCCAAACACAAGAATCGTAGGACTCAAATGTAACCAGAACTTTAGCCTCTCTCTCTCTCTCTCTCTCTCTCTCTCTCTCTCTCTCTCTCTCTCTCTCTCTCTCTCTCTCTCTCTCTCTCTCTCTCTCTCTCTCTCTCTCTCTCTCTCTCTCTCTCTCTCTCTCTCTCTCTCTCTCTCTCTCTCCCTCCAATTTCCTTGTATCCCTCTCGTCAGCGCATCCTCCCCAGCCAACAATGGAGCATTGTGGGCTCCTGGGGTCATTGTTGCCGTCCCAAATGTCACCTATTCTTTTTCTCCAGAGATACTCTCTGGACCTGTTGAGTTACTCCAACATTTTGTCTATCTTCACAATTATTGAACCTATGTGAGAGGGTCAGTGCTGTGTAGAAAGTGAAGATATGCCCAATGTCAACCAGTGATTAGTTCTGCTCAACTGCTCTCCTTTAAAAGGGCGTTCCAATTATATCAAATCAAGGTTCAATTTTTAACACAATGAGCAATTGGTATTTTAATGCGCAGGATTGGTTTTGAGGAGAATTTTAAGTAGTTTGCATTTTTTTTGATATCTCCATCTCTGGAGAAAACGATGAGAACATTGGAGAGATTGCAATGATTTTAAGGCTGGTCATATGAAATCCTGAACAAGGACAGAGGTGTTGCAAGCCCATGGATGAAATTGCAATGGAAACATTTGTGTTGAAAGACTAATAGGCCTACCCCACTTACGCAACTTTTTCGGCGACTTCAGGCACCCGTCATAGGTCGTTGCAGGTTGGCGTAAATTTTCAACGTTGAAAATTCAGCGGCGACCAGAAAGACGCTACGACTCTTTGGGCGACTGAGGAGACTACTCACGCCCATAGAGGCGACACCCTGGTGACACTTTGTGGGGTGAAGCCTGTATGATCGTGAGTAGTTGCCCAAAGAGTCGTACCTTGTTCTGGTTGCCGCTGGATTTTAAACATGTTGAAAATTTTCGGCGACCTGTAACGACCTATGACGGGATCCGGCAGTTGCAGAAAAAGTCGCGTAAGTGGGACAGGCCCATAAGACCTGTGATGAGTTCTTCAACCCAACTGTGCAAGATATGTTGTCGGCATCGTGGTAAAAATACAGAGTGAAAGGTGAATTATGGAAAGTTACCAAATGAGGGCATGATGTAGAATTATTAAAATAGCAAATTACATGCACATTATGACATTAAGTTCTGGTGTTATGCAGAATGTTACTTTCTAAATTCTGGAAGTTACATTTTAGCAATTTGTTTTATTTAAAGATGTTTGGAATTATCTGAAAACGTCTTTTAAACAATCTTTTCCATCACAGCTAAGTGGCCATTCATGGACTTTGATTGTAATTAGATTTCGATCTCTACAGATTGGAAAAGAAGGCCTCTGGGAAATAGCAGCTCTTATGTTTGGATCCATGCTGTGATGTGTCTCATTTTTAATATGTACACATAATCCACGCAGTCAATACGGCTCTACATCTGTAAGGCATGTTGTGTGGAAGGGCAGCATGAAAAAGACAGTTCAATAAAGATCAATCACGATTCATCTGGTGATTGAGCTTATCCTGACTTCATGACCCATTTCACGGCTGTTATCCTTTCGGCATGGAAGCCTTGGAATAAATGCTAGTTGGGAAGACAAATGTAACAGCGGGAAAAAACCCCATATTTTCCGTTTGTACTGAGAACAGCAAGCATTAGATTCAGATTAGTTTATTGTACATAAACTAGGGTATAATTAAATTCCTTGTTCACAAGAGGCTCACAGGGTAAACAATATTCATACAGAAATAAAAAAGAAAGCTTTGATCTGATTAGGTTCAAATACATAACCGATTCTAAGTGATTCCATAGATCACAAGTCAGCATCTGTGCAGTTCATTGATATTCCTTTAATATTTAAATGCCTCTAATATGTAACACACTTCTTTGCAGGCATTTGCAAGTCATTTCACAGACATCAAAGAAAATGTCTCATTTTATAGAGGACTGTTAAGCATCATTATTGAACACCAGATTATTTAATTGTACTCGATATATAGTCGGGTCTGTTACACTTCGTAAATCTATTTTTTTCTACTAACACATTGCCCGACAACCATTGCATCTTTTACACTGCATGTGAGCTGCAGAAAGAGAAGGTCGGAAAACCTGGTCCAGTGCAAGCTTTAATGTGAGTCTTGGATGTGGAGAAGTAAACGGCATTTCAGTGGAGGACGTTCTATAAAGTACATGTGCAGGAAGGAACTACAGATGCTGGTTTACATGCTGGAGTAACTCAGCGGGACAGGCATGATCTCTGGATAGAAGGAAAGAGTGACATTTTGGGTCGAGACCCTTCTCCAGCCAACCTTAGTGAACATAAATGCAGAGAACCAGGAACTGTAGGTGCTGGTTTCCATAAAGAGATATAATTGATATTAAAACACAGTTAGTCATAGTCATAGAGTCGTTCAGTGTGGAAACAGGCCCTTCAGCCCAACTTGCTTACACTGGCCAATATGTCCTATCTACACTAGTCCCACCTGCCTGTTTTTGGCCCATACCCCTCTAAACCTGTCCTATACATGTACCTGTCTAAATGTTTCTTAAACATTGCAATAGTACCATGACTCAACTGCCTCCTCCGGCAGCTCGTTCCATACATACACCATCCTTTGTATGGAGCCCTCAGGTTCCAATTAAATCTGTCACACCTCACCTTAAACTTATGTCCTCTGGTTCTCGATTCCCTTACTCTGGACAAAAGACTGTGCATCTACCCGATCTATTCCTCTCATGGAGTTGATAATTATCATCCCTAAAAGAATTTTTCTTATTGAGTCCATATCACAAGATTAGAAATTGTTCAGCCGGAGCTGAACACACTTCTCGGCATCTGCATACAATGGCGTCTTGTGCTTCTTGTGCTTGTGCGTGGTGGTGGAAAGATTGGTGGAAACAGGGCCGTGACGTGAACGCTCTTTGCTTAACCCCTCCCAAAGGAGTTGAGGATGTGTAAGTGGGAATAGAATTAATAAATGGTGATTTCCAATTAAAATTTGTTCTGAAAAACAAATATAACTAAATATGAAAGAGATTGGAGCAGCCACATCAAAGGAGTGCACAAAGAAGTGGCGTTGCTGAAAATTGTTAAATTCAAGATCAGGTCCAGATTGCAATAACATGTCCAGATGAGGCCCAGTTCCTCAAAATGATATTGTAACAATGCAGGAGGTTGCAGACCAAGAACATCATAGCGAGAGTAAGACAGGGATTTAAAGTGACAAGCAATGTTAGTTTAGTTTAGATAGACACAAAAAGCTGGAGTAACTCAGCGGGTCAGACAGCATCTCTGAAGAAAAGGAATAGGTGAGGTTTTGGGTCGAGAAGTCAACGTCATGAATTCCTTTTCTCCAGAGATGCTGTCTGACCCGCTGAGTTATTCCAGTTTTTGCATCTATCTCCGATTTAAACCTGCATATGCAGTTCCTTCCAACACATTTAGTTTAGAGATACAGCACAGGAACAGACCCTGCGGCCCACATAGTCCACGCCGACCCGCGATCCCCGTTACACTAGCACACACTACACACTAGGGACAATTTGCAATTTTTACCGAAGCCAATTAAAATACAAACCTGTACGTCTTTGGAGTGTGGGAGGAAAGCAGAGCACCCGAGGAAAACCCACGCGGTCACAGGGAGAACGAACAAACTCCGTACAGACAGCACCCGTAGTCAGGATCGGACCCGGGCATCTGGCACTGTAATGCCCCTGTCCCACTTAGGAAACCTGAACGGAAACCTCTGGAGACTTTGTGCCCCACCCAAGGTTTCCGTGCGGTTCCCGGAGGTTGCAGGTGGTTGCCAGAGGTTGCAGGTAGTGGAAGCAGGTAGGCAGACTGACAAAAACCTCCGGGAACCGCACGGAAACCTTGGGTGGGGCTCAAAGTCTCCAGAGGTTTCCGTTCAGGTTTCCTAAGTGGGACAGGGGCATAAGGCAGCAACTCTACCACTGTGCCACAGTGCTGCCCAATGGTTAGATGATTCTATGGTTCTTTATGAATCATGTGTACCAAGGTACAGTGAAATTCTTCTTTTGCATACAGATCCGTAAGATTATTACCACACATAAGTACAGTCACCCATTAAGTGTGTAAGGCATAGAAACATCCCACAGCATTCAAATGCAAGGGGCGCCAGATTTTGACACCTTTTTCAGCTGGCCATATAGACCCATTGCAGCTGGAAGCTTATGTTCAGCTTTGCCTACTGACCAGAGATGTTCAGCATAGTTCAGTTCAGTTCAGTTTTGGTTTAGTTTATTGTCACGTGTACCGACGTACAATGAAAAGCTTTTGTTGCCTGCTATCCAGTCAGCGGAAAGACAATATGTGATTACAATTGAGCCATTTACAGTGTATAGATACATGATAAGGGAATAATGTTTAGTGCAATATAAAGCCACCAAAGTGATTGGCCCATGCTGTGTTTTGTTTCTCCAATGTGGAGACCATGTGGTCAGCACCATGTGGCAGCGCTGGAGACCCGGGTTAGAACCTGACTACGGGTGCTGTCTGTATGGAGTTTGCACGTTCTCCCCGTGACCTGCGTTGGCTTTCTCCGAGATCTTCGGTTTCCTCCCACATTCCAAAGACGTATAGGTTTGTAGGTTCATTGTCTTGGTAAATGTAAAAATTGTCCCTAGTGGGTGTAGGATGGAGTTAAATGTGCGGGGATCGCTGGTCGGCGCGGACCCGGTGGGCCGAAGGGCCTGTTTCCGTGCTATAAAAAACTAAATGCTATAATAGTCGAAGATAAAAATCTAAATGTTAATTTCGATTTACTCACAATCCAAATAAATCAAGGGGAGTAAGCAAACAAGTTGATCTTAAGATCTAGAAGTCAAGAGGAACTATTCAAAATTCCACAACGTGCCTGGATGGATGGAAAATGGGGAGGCACACTGCTCTGTGTATGAACCACATGCTCCTTGTAATATTTAAAAAAAGACACATAGTGCTGGAGTAACTCAGCAGGTCAGGCAACATATCTGGAGAACATAGATTATCGATGTTTCAGGTAGGGACCCCTATTTAGACTAAAGATTCAAAATGTCACCTGTCCTTGTTCTCCTGAGATGCTGCCCGACTCCAGCACTGCAGATCTTTGTGTCTCCCTTGTAACATCATTATTGTTGTCGTCAGGACCACTTGCTGACCAGGACATCAATAATGTCTCTCTCTCTCTCCAACTGACATAGATCCTGATAGCAGACACAAAATACTGGACTTACTCAGCGGGACGGGCCGCATCTCTGGAGAGAAATAATGGGTATCGTTTCGGGTCGAAACCCTTCTTCAGACCGAAGAGGGGTCTTGACCTGAAAAGTCACCCATACCTTCTCGACAGAGATGCACCTTCTCGACAGAGAAGCACCTTTACTGCAGCAATTTTTTGTCTACCTTCGATTTAAACCAGCATCTGCAGTTCTTTCTGACACATTGTATCCTGATAGCAACAGACCAGAGAGATAGACATGGTGTGTGGAGCGTCTAAGGTGTGTGGGGTGTTTGGTGGGGTATCTATTCTGCTGACCCCGGCAAATTATTTGCTTGCCAATTAATGGGCCTTATGATGAGTTGCAACAATTGCCAAAGTATAACTTTATGGGGTAGAGTGGGGGGGGTGGGAGGGGGGGGGGGGGGGGGAGGAGAGTCAGTCTTATTCTATCCCACGACAGAAGGAGGAGGAGTTGTACAGTTTGATAGCCACAGGGAAGAAGGATCTCCTGTAGAGTCTGTCCTGCATGTTGATGGAGCCAGTCTGCTGCTGAAGGTACTCCTCAGGTTGACCGGTGTGTCATGGAGGGGGTGAGCTGTATTGTCCATCCTCCCCTCCAAGACCTCCTCCCATAAATCCAATCCGCCCCAGGACAGAGCCGGTCTTCCTGACGAGTTTGTTAATCCTATTGGCATCCACGGCCTTCGCCCTGCTGCCCCAGCACACGACAGTGAAGAAGATGGCACTGGCTACCACCGATTGATAGAACATCTGCAGATGTTCAAGGAACGTAGCCTTCTCAAAAAGTACAGCCGGCTCTGTTGCCAGGACTACAGGGCCTGAGGTATAGGGAGAGATTGAGCAGGCTAGGAATGCAAGAGGACGAGGGAGGGTCTTATAGAGGTGTACAAAAAATTAGAGGGTTAGATTGGGTAAACACACAGAGTCTTTTGCCCAAGGCAATGAATTCGCAAACCAGAGGACGTTGGTTTTAGGTGAGGGGGAAAGATTTTATGGGAACCTGAGGGGTAAGGTTCATGCATAAAGGGTGGTGGGTGCATGGAATGAGCTGCTGGTGGAGGCAGTTGACCCAGGTACTATCGCAACATTTAAGAAGCATTTAGACAGGTACATGGATAAAATAGGTTTAGTTGGGATACGGGCCAAACGCAGGCAGGTGAGACTGGTGTAGTTGGGGCATGTTGGTCAGTGCGGGCAGGCTGGGTCGAAGGAACCGTTTCCACTCTGTCTGACTTTTTTACTCTCTACGACTCGAAATGCACATCTTAACAAATGACGTTGACAGGATACTAAAAACAAGAATGTCCAATATTGAGGTCACCCATCAAGTAAAACTTCCAGTAATGATTCTCAAATATCAACCAAACAGGGAAAACAGAGTTAACTCTTAACTAAGAAGCATCGGGGCCAAATCCAACAGTCACAGGTGGAATCAGTTATCGTAGTGAGCACTAGTCCTGGGGCATTCTTGTCAATGAGCCAACTACTCACTAAATCATTGGCAGAAACGTTGGGGGGGGGGGGGTTGGGGGGGGGAACTTCTATCAGTTTTTCTTCAATTTCTATTAATTTCCTCCAATTTTCTTTGAACTATTAAAAACAGGAGGAAAACTATGATAAATGTGTTCCTGTGCGCATTTTGTATATATGCATAGAAAAAAGAGAATAGAGAACATATGGAAACAGATTAAGATTAGATGAATTTCACAAGCTGAGTGCGAGCGACATCTTTTCAAGTCAAATCCATGGTTTGCTGAGTTCTTACAGAAGTACAGATTAATACTTTTACTTTTCCCCCATTCAAATGTGCTGAATCTTTGATAAAGTTACACAATTAATGCTATTCCCTTGTTCTTTCCTTTGCAGGCATTCATTATCATTGGGTATTTTTAAAACAGAGATCGGCAGATTCGTGATTAGTTCAAGTTCAAGTTTCCAGTTCAAGTTCACATTTACATTTATTGGCACATGTGCCAATTGGTACAGTGAAATTTGGGTACCATACAGCCATACGAATAAAAAGGAACACACACACACACGATAGACTTTAACATAAACATCCCCACACAGCGGAATCAAATTTTCCCACTGTGAGGGAAGGCACCAAAGTTCAGTCATCCTCCTCTTTGTTGTTCACCCGTGGTCGGAGCCTCCCGAGCCCTCCGCAGTCGCAGCTATGGGCGTCCCGATGTTCAGGCCCTATCGCCGGGATGATGGAACGGAAGAACATTCTCAGCGGCTTGGACTTCTGAATTGGCCACTTCTTACCAGAGACCGCAGCTCCCGAAGTCCACAGGCCGAGCTGGGCGGAGATTCACACTGGCGGCCCTCAGCAAAGGGATCCCAGGACTCTGCGATGTTGAACTCAGCGCCGCCTGCAGCTGGAAGCTCCGCAAACCACAGCTCCCACGATGTTGAAGCAGCAGGCCCAACACTCTGGAGCTTCCAACGGCGATCCCAGGTAAGGCATCGCCCGCTCCGCGATGAATCCAGTGTTGCGTCGCCGCTGAAGCTCTGGTCGGTCTCCGGCAGGAAAGGCCGCGCCAATCCAGGTGGTAGGCCGTGAGGGGGGGGGGAGGGGGAGGGGGCGAGGACGGAACTGGAGAATAGTCGCAACTTCACCAGGAAGTAACTGGGAAATGGTTTCCCCCTTACCCTCCCCATCTCCCCCACATAAAAATACTAAGAAACCTCCAAAACATACTTTTTTAAACAGACTAAAAATAACAAAAAGATGGAAAAACAGACAAATTGTAGGCATTAGTTAGGGTGTCGAAGGTTATGCGGAGAATAGGGTTAAGTGGGTCAGATATATCAGCCATGAATGAATGCAGAGTGGAATCAACGGGCTGAATGGCCCAATTCTGTCCCTATGATTGATGAACTTAATCAATTTTGTCTTTATTGAATCTGCTTCTGTACGCTTCCAGGCAGCACATTCCAAATTAGAGCAACTCTCTGCGATAGACAAGTGAAGTGTCGACTTGCCACAAAATGCTGGAATAACTCAATGGGTAAGGCAGCATCTCTGGAAAACATGGGTAGGTGTCATTTTGGGTCAGCACCCACCTTCAGACTGAAGAAGTGCCCCAAACTAAAAGGTCATCTATCCATGCTCTGAAGAGATGCTACCTGACCTGTTGAGTTACTCTGATGGTTTGTGTCTTTTTTTCAACATGCCATGATTGATTTCTTGGTCAAATCAGTGGTCCTTGCATCATTAGCTCATCCGAAAGACAAAACATGTTTCTCAAAAGAGTCAAGGGTGTTTTATTGTCATATGTACCAAAAACAGAATAATGAAATTCTTACTTGTAGCAGCAGCAGCAGCAATACATCAGAGGCCTTAGAAAAGATCAAGAATAGTAGATTACAACAGGTTTGTAAACACAGTACCCAATAGATAATGTAATAAAGAAACAAACAATTCAATAAATTAAAAACCCAATATAGTTCAAAATACCCAAAGTCCCAAAGTCTTTTTGACAATCCACCCAAACTATTCATTATTTAGTGCATTTCCTAATATAATGTGCTCTAAAGAAAGTCTCATGTTCTCCAGAAATTCTATCTAACATATTTCTCATCTCAACCTTTTCTAGGGCCTTGATTTCCTTTCTGAAATGTGCTAGCCAGAAATTAGCAGTCCTCCAGATGAGTGAGGTTCAATCAATACCTTGCAAATGCTTCACATAATCTCCTTGCTTTTGTTCACTAAGTCTCTGGTCATAAAGCTACAGAGCCCATATGTTTTGTTCTAACAGCTCAGTGTAGCGGTTAAGTTGCTGGGATAGCAGCTTGGGTTCTGGACCATTGATCCAGAGATATCAGTTCAAATCCCACAATGGACAGCTGGGAGACATAAATTCAAGCAATTAAAGGAATCTGGAATTTAAGGGAGAAAAGCTGATACCAGAGACTTTGAAAATACCATTTTTTTTGTAAAAACCCATCTGGTTCACAAATCTTCTACAGATGAGGAAATTTGCCATCTTACCCAGTCTGGACGGCGGAGATGCAGTCAACTATATAGTAGAGTGGCTGAATGAGTTGAGGATGTGATGATATTAAGAGGATTCTGACAGCTACTTCAGTTCATTCACCATTGGCTGCCTGGACTCCAAACGTTGGAAGTAAAACCTTGAATCCTTCCAACTCTCTCCCTTCAAAATGTTCCTTAAACCTCCTGTTTAGTTTAGTTTAGTTTAGTTTGGTTTAGAAATACAGCGTGGAAACAGGCCCTTCGGACCACCAAGTCCATGCTGACCAATGATCACCTGTTGGGGCACATGTCGCAGCGGCCTCTGCAGTCCGTCTGTCGTTTTTTTATTTTTTGTCTCGTTTGCATGTAGTTTAAAAAAAAAAAACTGGGTATGTGTGTGGGGGGGGAGGGGGGGGTTTGGGAAACTTTTAAAAATCTTTCCCCTTTTCTCTGTCGGGTCTCCGTTGTCGTTGGGGCCTAGCACCGTGGAGCAGCCTCCAAACGGATCGACCTGGGGCTCCAGTCGCGGAGCTGCGGACTTACCCACCATCGTGGAGCTGGTCGAGTTCGGAGCTGGAGGAGCGGTGGTGGCGCGCTGCTGCGGCCCGACCCTGGAGATTCGGAGACTCCAACCGCAGGTCTGGTGGACCGTAACACCGGGAGCCCGCGGGTCCCTGCTGGGAGACCGCTTTTCGGGGCTTCCGCAACGGCGACTTCTCCCGCCCGAGTTGCGGGGTTGAGGATGACCTGGAGCGGGGCCTTACATTGCCCGGCGTGGCTTTATAATTGCCGCGGGACTTATTTACCATCGCCCGCCGGGGGCTTTGACTCTGACATCGGGAGGAGAATGAGGAGTGCAGGGGAGAGATAAGACTTTGCCTTCCATCACAGTGAGGAGGAGATTCACTGTGATGGATGTTCGTGTAAATTGTGTTGTGTCTTGGTTCTTCTTCTTGTTCGTATGACTGCAGAAACCAAATTTCGTTTGAACCTCTGGGTTCAAATGACAGCAAATAAATTATATTGTATTGTATTGTATTGTATGTATTGTATGTTGTTGACCTCCCCGTGGTGAGCCCTGTCAATGGACCTCAGTCAGGTGAACTACAACAAACAGCAGCGCCGCAGCTTGGCGCCAACACGGAGCATGCGCCCTTTGTAGGGCAGGCACCTACGGATGTCGAACCTGGATGGCATCACCCTGCTGCAGACTTCTGCTGCCTCAAACGCAAGAAGAAGATTACCTGTACACTAGTTTCACCCTACACAATAGGGGCAATTTACAGAAGCCAATTAAACTACATACCTGCATGTCTTTGGAACGTGGGAGGAAACCAGAGCACCCGGAGAAAACCCACGCAAACGCCACATAGACAACAACTACAGTCAGGATCGAAGCCGGGTCTCTGTTGCTGTAAAACAGCAATACCACTGCACCAAAGCGCCAGCCAGTCTTCTTTAACTAGTATAACTCTTTATGTAGCACCATTTGAAATGTTGTTTGATGTATATCTGGTGAAATAACTTTAGGTTTAAGTTTAGTTCATTATTGTACCATGCATGCTATCCATTCATCAAAAACACTGTACACGATTACAACAAGACTTCTACAGTGTACAGAAACAGGATAAAGGGAATAACGCTTAATGCAAGATAGAGCCCAGTAAAGTCCGATAAAAGATAATCCGAAGGTCTCCAATGAGGTAGGTGGCAGCTCAGCACCACTCTCTAGTTGGTAATAGGATGATTCAGTTGCCTGATAACAGCTGGGAAGAAACTATCCCTGAAACTGGAGCTATGCGTTTTCACACTTCATCACAATTTGCATATAAATGCAAGGTTTTTTGTTACAAACACAGTAACATTCATGAACATTGAGCAGTCATTTATCAGCTTGCATCAGTGCTTTTGAAAGGAAGTGGGGTGTTTAGCTGCTTAGACAGGGGTAAATTCTCCATGCATGTTCTACTTCACCACTGAGTCCTTCCAGTTTGATTTTAGCTCTCAGCATGAAAAATTATATGCAATTGTAGATAAGACATATTAAATAATGCCTGATTTCAGATTTGTGGCATTTTCATCCTTTATCTCAACCTATTATTCTGACATCCTTCAGCATATCTCTTTACAAAGAAACATATCGATATTATATTATGATTCGCAGGGCAGATTTGACACTGTTATCTTTAAACGTCATCCACTTTTTACATGCAAACTGCAATAACTCTTATTCACAAAGCTCACTTCAAGTTATTCATGAAACAGCTACGCCATCTGCATAGCTCTGCATAATTCTTAACACAACTTTACAAAATAATGTTAAACACCAAATGTCAGGGATGATTTATTAATCATAATCATACTTTATTAGCCAAGTATGTTTTGTAACATACGAGGAATTTGATTTGCCATACAGTCATACCAATAAAGAGCAACAGAACGCACAAGATACATTTTAACATAAACATCCACCACAGTGACTCCTCCACATTCCTCACTGTGATGGAAAGTGAAAAAAAGTTCAATCTCTCCCTTCTTTGTCCTCCAGTGATCGGGAGCCTCTAACCTTCCATTGACGGGACAATCTTACTCCCGTAGCCAGCGGTGGGCCTCCTCGTCGGGGCACCAGGCAATCTAACCCGAGTCGGGGCTAGTCGAACATTGTGCAGTTTTTGGAGCTTCCCAACGTGGACTTACCATCGGAGCCGATTCCTTGCCTGGGATCGACACTCCAACCACGGCCTGCGGACTTTAAAATCAAGGAGCTCGCACTCGAGTAAGAGACCGAGTGCGAGCTCCTTGATGTTAAAGTCCACAGGCCGCGGTTGGAACGTCCATCCCAGGCAAGGAATCGGCTCAGATGGTAAGTCCACGCCCCGCGGTGGGGCTCAAAGTCAGTCCCGAGTGAGGCTGTTAGGCCGCAGAGAGACCAGAGATACGCTCCGGAAAACAATCGCATCTCTGGTAAGGTAAGAGATTGAAACGTTTTTCACCCAACCCCCCCCCCCCCCCCCCGTGCACCCCCCACATAAAACAAACCAGAGAACATTTACACATTCTTAAACATACTAAAAATAACAACAACAAAAAGAAAAGGACAGACAGACTGTTGGCGAGGCTGCCACCAAAGCACCACCCAGTGGGGTAATTGGATTTATCGATTAATTCTTCTAGGATCTGTTCAGGTGTGACATTGATTTGTCAACATAAGCGTGACTGTATTTAAAGAAGTAAAATTACTCCAATTACAGGAAGAGCCTAAAAATAAATGCCTGCAAAAGGATTTAAAATCAATTTGAGTGCACTACTTTGGTAATTTCCTCCATTTGATCAGGTTCATATTCCCAGTCGCAGCACGTTATTTAATGTGGATAGGATACTGGATATAATTAATATACAGATCTGCTGGTAATGTGCAAAAAGGAACGGTAGGTGCTGGTTTACACCAAAGATATACAGAAAATGCTGGAGTGTCAAGCAGCATCTCTGGAGGGAAGGAATAGGTGACATTTCGGGTTGAGACCCTTCTTCAGTCTGAGAGTCTGGGGGGGGGAGAGGGGGGGTGGTCTTTAGAGGTAAGGGAAGGGTATCATACCTTCCCATACCTCTAGTATTCCCCCCTCCCTGACTCAGTCTGATGAAGGGCCACGACCCGAAAAGTCACCTATTCCTTTTCTCTAGAGATGCTATCTGCTTATGATGCATTGTTTTGTAATATTAATATTCCCGGGAATGAGATGCAGGCCAACATTACTTTACAGGCCTATATTAGAGGAGAATGAAAACAAGAGAGGCACATCACGTCTTGTGTATCATAAAAAACATTTGGACATGTTGCTCAGCTGGAAAGGGTACAGAGAAGATGTTTTAGGAGGTTGTCACCAGCTATGGACAGGTTGGGCAGGCTAGGTGTTGATTCCTTGGAGCGCAGAAGAATAAGGTGTGATCTTATAGAGGTGTATAAGATCATGAGAGAAATAGATCGGGTGAATGCACAGTCTTTTACCCAGAGAAGGTGAATCAAGAACTGGAGGTCATAGGTTTAAGGTGAGAGGGGAAGAATTGATAGGAATCCGAGGATCAACTTTTTACATAAAGGGTGTTAGGTATACAATACAATACAATACAATTTTATTGTCATTTGAGCCTCAGTGAGGCTCAAATGAAATTTGGAATATATATGGATATATGGAACGAGCTGTGGGAGAAGGTAGGTATATCACAAGGTTTAAAATACATTTGGACAGGTACACGGGTATGGACCAAATGCAGAGAGGCGGACTAGTGTAGATGGGACATGTTGGTCGGCATGAACAAGTTGGGCCGAAGGGCCTGTTTCCATGCTGTGTTACCAAATTGATAGAAACGCTATCAGCAAAAATATTGCCAGTAGGCAGAGTTTTTTTGTACACAAGACTTTATGCACGATTAATAAACTTCCATATCACGCACTGGTGTATACTGTCAAAGAATAAGCACTGCCAGCGAGAAACTCGCAGCGGGAATAGGTTGCTGGAGCTACCTGTCATTTAGTCAAAAATGCAAGGATATAATGATTTGACTCTTGGTTCACAATACAGAAAATATTAATTTTGGTTTCCTAGTAATGTATTTTACTAAGCAGTACTGAAAATCCAAACCTAAATCAGAAGAAGTTAGAAAGAGTAAGCTTGGCAGACCATATGTCAACATTTCAGGTCAATGATCTTCCAGCAGAGCTCATTTGGTATTGTGATAAAAAGTCAACAATCTTAAATTTTGAAACAAGGAACTGCAGGCGCTGGTTTACTAAACAAAAGGACACAAATAATGGGAGTTAAGGGCCTGCCCCAGCGTACGAGGTAATTCAAGAGCTCTCTGAGTTTAAAAAAAAAAATCAAACCCGTGGTAAGTACGTAGAATGTATGTAGCGGGTACGTCGGAGCTCGGGACGTCTCTTAGCGGCTTGTAACACTAACGGCAAGTACTCAGGAAACACGGTAAGCTCGTGAAGATTTCTCAACATATTGAAAAATGTCCACGAGAGCCCCGAGTACCTACGAGCGCCTATTACCGTGATTTTCCGAGTTCGAATCAGGGGAAACTCTGGAGAACTCTTGAGTTACTTCATACAGTGGGACAGGCCCATAACTCTGCGAGTCAGGCAGCATCCCTGGAGAACATGGATATACAAAAGATAAGTGCTGGTCACACTACAAAACAAAAGGACATAGAGTGCTAGAGTATGAAGAAGCGTTCCGACCAAAAACATCACCCATCCATGCTCTCCAGGGATGTTGATGAAAGGTCCTGATCCTAAACGTCACCCATCCTTTATCTACAGAGATGCTGCCTGACCCTCTGAGTTACTCCAGCACTTTATGTCTATCTTCGGTATATACCAGCATCTGCAGTTCCTTTTTACAGATGTTGCCTGACCAGCTGAGTTACTCCAGCACTTTATGCCCTAAACTCAAATGTTGGTTATGTTTTGACCTGCACAACTACTGCCTGACCCAGTTACTTTGGAAGAGCTAACTAATTTCAGCTGGATAGTCTGCAGTTGTTAAGCAATTTTAATAGCTGTCTACAATTCACAAATAGCTATCAGTAATGTCCGCACTCAGTTTGTTGCAGGGAACATATATTGCAGGTGAATGAATATTCACACCACAGAAAATGTAGTTCTGGAAACATTCAGTGTGATTCATTTTTTTCCATTGTGCACGAACAGGACACAAAGTGGCCCGTTGCCCAACGTATTTAATATACAAAAGTGAAATCACCCTCATCTTCAGCTCAATGGTCCAGATGATATTCGGCCATGGGAAGAGATTATTTCAAAGATTCAATGGAGCTTTAGTGTCACATCTGCAAATTCACAGTGACATTATTTTATTACATATAGTCCAGTACGGTATTCACATACCGAAGAACATCCTCGATTAGCAAGTGTGCAGAAATAGTCCTATGCAAGAGACACCATCTTTTGGTACCATTTTCAAAGTCAAGGCTGCACTCTTGTTCTTATGATCGGTGCCCGATCCAGGCAGGCCCCAGGCTGCTGGGGCCTCCAACTATGGTCTTCCTTGGACACGACGCCCCTATCCTCGCCCTTCCATGGTTGTGTCCTGGGGGCACCTTCCGCAGCCGACCTTGAGGGTGTGGTAGGCCAGACCCCTGTTCCCTCTCCTCCCGGCTTTGCTCCTCTCTGCTTTGTGTCCATTGCCGTCACCAGCTCTATCCTCCTGGTCTCCTGTCTTCAGGGGATAAGCAAGGGCTGGTGTGGCACCTCTCACCTCTTAAGGTTTTTATCAGGCATACACTGACAAGAACATCCACAATATTCATTTCCCGTAAGATTTTATGACTTTTAACTTCAAAGAAAGATGGTAACATTGTTAAATGGTGATTAGTGATAGAACTTTAAACATGTAGACAATAGGTGCAGGAGTAGGCCATTTGGCCCTTAGAGCCAGCACCGCCATTCAATGTGATCATGGCTGATCATCCCCCATCAGTACCCCGTTCCTGCTTATGGGGCATATGTTGTTTTATAATTTACATTTCTTGTTAGAAAAAATTATTCCGATGAAATCTAGACCTGTTTTGCAAGTTTTTAAGTAGTTTCCTGGTTTAGTTTAGTTTAGTTTAGAAATACAGCATTGAAACAGGCTCTTCGGCCCACCGTATCTGCTCCGGCCAGCGATCCTCGCACTATAACACTATCCAACACACACGAGGGACAATTTACATTTATACCAAGCAAATTAATCTACAAACCTGTACGTCTTTGATGTGTGGGAGGAAACCGAAGATGTGGGAGAAAACCCACGCAGTCACGGGGAGAACGTACAAACTCCATACAGACAGCATCCGTGGTCGGGATTGAACCTGGGTCTCCTGCGCTGCAAGTGCTGTAAGGCAGCCACTCTACTGCTGCACCACCGTGCTGCCCGGGGTTTGTCAGTTGTTATTTTAAAGAGCTGTCACACCAGTAAATTCCCACAGGTAGAAATTCATCCCTGATTGCATGAAATGAACAAGTGAAATTGTACCCCATGCACGTCCACTCCACTTTGAAATTCAGTTCCAATTGCTTCATACATTTTTCACAGGGTTATGGAAATTGAGTTTATCAGGATTGAATTATAATTACAACCAGTTCTGGGCCACTTCATGTAATCACGTTATGTAATAAGTCACTTCCTATGACTTTCTGGTTGGGGAAATTGTAATGAAGATATTCCCTTCATTAATAGGATGGCATGGTGGCGTAGTAGGTGGCACAGTGACACAGTAGTAGAGTTGCTGCCTCACAGCCCCAGAGACCCGGTTTCAATCCTGCCTATGCTTGCTTGTCTGGATGCAGTTTTCCCCATGTCCTGCGTGGGTTTTCTCCGGCAGCTCTGGTTTCCTCCCACACATTAAAGACGTACAAGTTGGCTTGGCTTGGTAAAATGTGTAAATTGTCCCTAGTGCGTGTAGGATAGTGTTATTGTGCGGGGATCGCTGGCCGGCACGGACTTGGTGGACCAGCGGTTTCCACGCTGTATTTCTAAACTAAACTAAACTAATGTCTCCTTTTACAGAACTGCAGAGTAACTTGCAGTATAAATCGCTTTCCCGTGGGGATTCTTGTTGTTGTAGTCTCCAAGGAGATAATACTCTCAATCCCACACACCAGACCACAAGACCTTTGAAGTCCTATTTGCTAACTTCCATGGAACCCTAAGTCACCACTTTGCACTCTATCCCCATTGATCCCTGATCTTTGTAAACTCCAAATCAGCTAGTTCTCTCTGTATTTCAACCCCAAACTCCAGGCAAGTTCCAAACTAATCATCTAATTTCTGTAGCTCCCAACCCCAATTCCTTGCTCCTCTTCCAACTCTCAGTCCCAATTGCCAGAAGAGGCTTCCCACCTTTACACTGAGGTCACTTCCTATTCTTTAGTATCCTACTTTCAGCCGGGCTTATGATTGCTCCCCACGTGACCAAGTGCCAGACTCCAAGACGTGTCCCACCTCTGGCAGGTGTACTGAGTCTGGCCATGCCAAGAGGACTGGGAAATATATTTTCAAATGCAACTTTTCTTGCGACCAATATTTCTCGTGACTAAGCCTTTGTGCTTGGCTGAATTTTGTTCCTGTGCCTCAATAACCAAAATGGTCATCATCCCAAGGTGTTCAGGCAATTCTGTAGAGTGGGATCTAGCAGTCACAGGCTGGTTTCACAAATGGGGGGTGTCGAGGAAAGTGGTGGGGTGGGGTTGGAGAATGGGAGAAGGGAGGGAAAGGGGGAGAAGGGAATGTGAGGAAAGGGGGGGGGGCAGTGGAGAAGGGGAGAAGAGTGGAGCGGGGAGAAAGGAGGAAGTGGGGGAAGGGAAGAAGGAGGGGGAGAGGGGAGGGGAGAAGTGTAAGGGGGGAGTGGAGAAGGAGGAATGGGGACAAGAGGGGGGTGGAGGGGAGCGGGGAGTTCAGTCTACACTCACTGAATCCATCCCTGTGAAAAGTTAGAGACAGTGATTGGATCTGGAAGCGGACCAATACATCTGTAATAAATAAAACTGAACCACTCAGGCATCTTTTCATTTGCATAATTGATTTTATTGTATTAATTTTAATATATTCATGTTTAAAATCCATGCATTGAAGGAAGAATATTTTACAGCCATCTGTGGTCACTAACCCTAACCCTAACACTAACCCTAATCCTAACCGGACGTCACCCGCAGGACAGCATACGTCAGCGTGTGACAGGGTGCACGACATGATGAGACACTCAGATGTCGCCCCTGGATTTTGAACATTCCAAAATACAGGGGCGACAGGGAGACACCGCACGCCACTACCTGTATGACCCTACGTCACGCCACATCACGACCCGACCACGACGTGACAACCTCTTTTCAGGCTGTCGCCGAAAATGTCGCCCAAGTGGGACAGGCCCTTTAGGGTGGCAGAGTTGTAGAGTTGCTGCCTTACAGTGCCAGTGACCCGGGATCAATATTGACCAGGGCTGCTGTCTGTACAGAATTTGTCCCAAATTGTAAATTGTCCCAAGTGTGTAGGATAGTGTTCTTGTGTGGAGATCGCTGTTCGGAGTGGACTGGGTGGGCCGAAGGGCCTGTTTCCCCACTGTTGCTCTAAAGTCTAAAAGTAAAGCCTAAAGTCTACTTTCAGTCTTCTACTGAATAAATTGGCAAAGGTTTTGTGATCTCTACTGAGAGACTATGACCAAGCCATCTGCATCATTATATTAATGTCTAACATTGCCAGTGCAACTTATTAGTATTGGTCTTGCCATCATCTTGTGGTTGCCACTCTGGCCAGTGGGAATGAGGCATGGAAGGTATATTTCACGGTGTCCTTGTGTTCGGGTTGAAACAAGGGAATGGTGATTGTCATCCTGAAATTTTATTTCCTACCTAAATGAAATGAGAAAGAACCCGATGATTTCCTGCAACATTATTTCAACCCATCATTTCAAAACCATTGATAGCCACTAAAAGCTGGGGTAAAGCAGTAGGTCAGACAGCGTCTCTGGAGAGAAGGAAGAGGTGACAGGGCGGCCATGGTGGCGCAGCGGTAGAGTTGCTGCCTCACAGTGCTAACAGCGCCGGAAACCCTGGTTCAATCCCGACTACGGGTGCTGTCTACGGAGTTTGTACGTTCTCCTCGTGACCGCATGGGTTTTCTCCGAGATCTTCGGTTTCCTCCCACACTCCAAAGACGTACAGGTTTGTAGGTTAATTGGCTTGACGTATGTGTAAAATTCTCCCTAATGTGTGTAGGATAGTGTTAATATGCGGGGATCGTGGACTTGGTGGGCCGAAGTGCCTGTTTACGGGCTGTATTTCTAAACTAAACTAGTGACGTTTTGGGTCGAGACCCTACTTCAGTCTCTGAAGAAGGATCTCAACCCAAAATATCACCTGTTCCTTTTCTCCAGAGATGCTGCCTGAGCCACTGAGTTACTCCAGCTTTTTGTGTCTATCTTCGGTTTAAACTAGCTTCTGCAGTTCCTTCCAAAACATTTCAGAACCAGTCCCAGGTATCAACTATCTATAACTGTGACACCATGCAAATGTCAAACACATTCATTTAAACCAGGCATTGGAGATCCTGTCAAATCAAAATGTCAGATGTTTTAAACAATGTAAAATGGACCTTTATATCACTGCCATTCAAATCAATCATTTATTTTCTAAAAATGAGAAGCTTAGTTTATTTCTGTCAAAACTTTCCTCCCCAAGGATCATTTTAATATCAACATCAATTTTTACAATTTATGTGAGAGCTTTCTCCTCATTACCACATACGGTCTACATTGTAAGTTTCTCCTGTGACCTGCGTGGGTTTTCTCCGGAATTCAATTCAATTCAATTCAATTCAACTTTATTGTCATTGCACAGATACAAGTATAGGTACAACGAAATGCAGTTTAGCGTCTGGTCATAGTCATGGTGCAAGATAGGAATTAAAAAAAAAAAAAAAAAAAAAAAAAAAAATACAGAACAAGCATACATTAGAGTAAGAAGAGTACTGGTTAACAATGTGGATGGAGAGACCAAAGATATCTAGCGACGGGACTCCGAGTTCAGCAATGTAAGTGTGTTGTTGAAAAAGCTGTTCCTCATCCTGCTAGTTCGAGAACTGAGGCTCCTGTACCGCCTCCCTGATGGGAGGAGGGCAAACAGTCCATGGTTAGGGTGAGAGGGGTCCTTGATGATCTTCCTGGCCCGTCTCAGACACCGTTTTCGGTGGAGGGCATCCATGGCAGGGAGCGGTGCACCGATGATGTGCTGAGCGGTTTTCACCACCCGTTGTAGTGCCTTCCTATCCGCTGCGGTGCAACTGCTGTACCATACCGTGAAGCAGGTGGTCAGGATGCTTTCGATGGTACAGCGGTAAATGTTGGTCAGGATCTGGGGAGACAGGTGAGCTTTCTTGAGCCTCCTCAGGAAGTAAAGGCGCTGCTGCGCCTTTTTGATCAGTTTGGTGGTATTGAGGGACCAGGACAGATCCTCCGAGATGTGTACCCCGAGGAATTTGTAGTTGGAGACGCGCTCCACCTCAGTCCCGTTTATATGGATGGGGGTATGTCTGCCCCCTCTGTTCTTCCTGAAGTCAACAATAATTTCCTTCGTCTACTTGGAGTTGAGGACGAGGTTATTGTTGGCACACCAGGCTGCCAAGTGCTGGACCTCCTCCCTGTAGGCTGACTCGTCGTTGTCACTGATCAGCCCTACCCCTGTGGTGTCGTCGGCAAATTTAATGATGGCGTTGGAGCCATACTTAGGGATGCAGTCATGGGTGAAGAGGGAGTAGAGGAGAGGGCTGAGCACACAGCCCTGTGGCAGTGTTAGAGTGGAGGAGGTGAGGTTATTGACCCTAACAGACTGTGGTCTGTTGGTGAGGAAATCCAGTGTCCAGTTGCAGAGGGAGGTGGAGATGCCAAGTCCGCTGAGTTTGGTGATCAAGCTAGCAGGGATGACAGTGTTAAAGGCGGAGCCGAAATCAATGAACAGCAACCTGATGTAGGAGTTGTTGTTGTCCAGGTGGGTCAGGGCTGAGTGTAGGGCCGCCGATATGGCGTCCTCTGTAGACCTGTTGGTCCGGTAGGCAAACTGATGGGGGTCCAGTGTGGGGGGGAGGCTGGCTTTGAGGTGAGCCAAGATCAGCCGCTCAAAGCACTTTGCGATGACAGGGGTGAGTGCCACTGGGCGGAAGTCGTTGAGACTCACTGAAGCTGATTGTTTGGGCACTGGCACAATGGTTGAGGTCTTGAGGCAAGTGGGGACGACACCCTGGGCCAGTGACAGATTGAAAATGTCAGTGAGGACCGGGGATAGTTGTCCAGCACATGCCCGGAGCACACACCCGGGGATGCCATTGGGGCCGGCAGCTTTGTGCTCATTCACCTTGCTCAGTGCACCTTGTACAGCAGAGGTGGAGAGACTGAGGAGTTGTTCGTTCGGGGGTAGGGCAGCTTTGATGGCTGGAGTTTTGTTGTCCTGGTCAAAACGAGCATAGAAGTGATTTAGCTCGTCAGGAAGCGAGGCGTTGTCTGGGGGGGGAGTGTTAACTTTGTGGTAATCGGCAATGGATTTGATTCCTTGCCACATGCGCCTGGGGTCGGAGTTGTTTTGGAAATCCGGTTTCCTCCCACACTAGGGGGGGGGGGGGTTGTAGGTTAATTGGCTTGGTGTCATTGTAAATTGACCCTTGAGCGTGTGTAGGATAGTGCTTGTGTGTGGGGATCGCTGGTTGGCGCGGACTTGGTGGGCTGAAGGGCCTGTTTCCGTGCTGTATTTCTAAACTAAACTAAAAAACAATAAAAACAGACTTGGTTGGTAGTCCCCTTTCTGCGGAGTTTAATGTTATAATAGAGCGATTGTTTCTCCTTTCTTTTTCCTTCTTTTCTAGGGTCTACTTTCTTTCTTTACTTCCTTCTCTAACTTCTTTTCTAAGGGGCTTTCTTTTCTCAACACTCTCTTGCACCTTCACGACTCTTGCGCACTTTCCTTACTTCCTTTACTTATATCTTTTTCTTAAAGCTCAAAAAATGAAGCGGTACAAAAAATGTATTAAGACATATGTGTTGTGTATTATTGTAACTTACCGTACTTCTAATAAAAATAATTAAAAAAAATAAAAAAATAAACTAAACTAAATTAAACTAAACTAAATTAAACTAAACTAAACTAAACTAAACTAAACTAAACTAAACTAAACTAAACTAAAATAATCTAAACGTAATTACAATCAGTCTGAAGAAGGGTCCCAATCGAAAATGCTGCCTGACCCTTGAGTTACACCTGCACTTTGTATTTTGCCTTTTATCTACTTTGATTTTCTTTCCATTGATGCCAATTTAAAGGTAAATCTCCCAAAATGCATCAACACATATTTCCTTTAATTGGATGCATGTTGAAATAACTTAACCAAAAATATTGCTCATAGTTCAATTAGCATTTGGCAGAGATATGAAGGTTCCACTAAATATGAGATTCACCCAATACTTTGATGAAGGATGATACGGAAAATATGCACATATCTCTGCCAAATGTTAATTAAGCTACTAGCAATATTTTTGATTACGTTATTTCAACATGCATCCAATTAAAGGAAATATGGCAGTTTGAAACCATTTGATTCCGTTTTATCTTCTTGGCATTATGGTGTTTTTTTTCATCGTGAATTATCATGCGTGCATCAAGTCTATTTATTCTATTTTTAATTTATATTCTGGGATCTGAATAAACTGTCCAGTTTGGATTAGTCGGTGGCACTCTTGTCTCTGAGTCAGATATTTATGATTCTGTATAGGAACGAACTACAGATGCTGGTTTAAACTGAAGATAGACACAAATGCTGGAGTAACTAAGCGGGACAGGCAGCATCTCAGGATATAAGGAATGGGTGACGTTTCGGGTCGAGACCCTTCTTCAGACTGAGGGGGTGTTAAGTACTGAAGAAGGGTCTAGACTCGAAATGCCACCCATTCCTTCTATTCAGCGATGCTGCCTGTCCCACTGGGCAAATCCAGCATTTTGCAGATGCTGCCAGACCCATTGAGTTACTCCAGCATTTTGTGTAAATCCATCAAATGTAATTACAGTTTGCAGAACCTTGCATTGTGTAAAATCAATCTTCTATTTTGACCGCACAATAATCACTGCATTTCATATTAACTAATTGCTTGTGGCATCCTTTGACACACAAGATGCCATCTAAACGTTTTTTTGCTTTTACTATTTGTTACATCTGCTTTATGATAATAAATAATAAATAGGTCGCAGCACATGGAATTTGGGCTGGGATTGATTAACAGAGGAAAAGCAAAATATGGAATAAAGGAATGTTTCACAAGCAGACAGGCTATGGCAATGCTTACCAGGGGGATTAGTGCACGGACTAATGTCATACTTTCAAGTTCACTAAGGATTCAAAACAAGATTTATAGAGTCATAGTCGTACAGCGTGGAAACAGGCCCTTAAGCCCAACTTGCCCATACTGACCAGCATGTCCCATCCACACTAGTCCTACCTGCCTACGTTTGGTCCATATCCCTCTAAACCTATCTTACCAATGTACCTAAATGTTTAAATATTTCTGAAACGTTGTGATAGTACCTGCCTCAACTACCTCCTCCGGCAGCTCGTTCCATTTAACAATTAAAATGAGATTAAATGATGTGTAGATGTGAAGTTCAGGAGAATGGAAAAGAAGGATGTAAAAACATTTCACTGGATTATGTAGATTAAAGTGAGTGGGAAAGAACATAGCAAATGGATTACAATGAGGGAATATCTGTGCAGAATTCCAAAGCAGAGATTTTTTTTAAATAACACACATTGGGAAATAACAAAGTTTAAAGGAGACTATTTGTCACAAAAAGCTGCCATGCAGATGCAGTAGCGATTGAAAAAAAAATGAATGAAAGACAGACATAAAAAGCTGGAGTAACTCAGTGGATCGGACATCATCTTTCAATGGAGAGAAGGAGTAGGTTTGCCTGGCCCGTTGTGTTACTCCACCTTTTTTGTGTCTGCCTCCGGTTTAAACCAGCATCTCAAGTTTCTCCTTACACAAGCAGAAAAACACCTTATAATATTATTATAATTGAAAAAATAAACAATTTTTTTAAGAGATACAGCACGGCAACAGGCCTTTCCGCCCACCGAATACGAGCCGACCAGCGATCCCCGCACACAAATATGATCCTACACACACTATTACAATTTTACTTGAGGGAAGTGTGGGAAGTAACCGGAGCTCCCGGAGAAAACCCATGTGGTAACAGGGAGAACATACAAACACCATACAGACAGCATCCATAGTCAGGATCGAACCCGGGTCTCTGGAGCTGAAAGGCAGAAACTACCGCTGTGCCACTAAAAGTAGTTTTGGGGTGCATTGTAGATCCACAGTGTCTTCAGTAGTATCCTGCATGAAATTCAATAGAGGTCTGGCTGACATCTCAGGTTGACAAAAGATCCCATGGAAATAAATGAAGAGCAAGGAATTAAGCCTGTGTTTGGCACGGTGGCACAGCTGGTAGACCTCCTGTGGTATGGCATTAGCACTCCTGGTTCAATCCTGACTTTGATTGCTCTCCAAGTGGAGATTGCACATTCTCCCAGTGATTAGGTGGATTTCCTCTGAGATCCCAAAGACTCGTGAGTCGGTTGGTCAATTGGCCACTCCACATTCCCCTACGGTAGATGGTAGAATCGGTATGAATATGAGGAGAATGGTGAAGAGACGAAAAAGAGGATGAGGAGAATAGAGGATGTGTACTCAGGTACAGTAAAAAGCATTTTGTTGTGTGCTATCCAGTTAGCGGAAATACTATACATGATTTCAATCGAGCCGTCCACAGTGTGCAGTTGGAGTGAAGGTTTAAAAGAGTGGAGCGATTGCAATGCGTGATTGCAGATCCACTTCTGGGACCAGCATGCAGAGAGTCACCTGACTTTGGCCACGCTACTAATGTCAGCTCAAATCCTTGCCAGACTGTGATTTCCATCGGCACTCCTCACCTAAACCCTACTCACCACTCTCCGGACAAACCTCGTACTAACATTCCAACCAGTCTCTGGCCCTGATCCTCATTCCAAACTCGGCAACTGTCTGCAATCCCACTTGAGCCTTCAGATCATAACCCATCCTAAACCCTGACATCCCCCCTCTCCCCCTGCCCCCCACCATGGTCCCCTGTCCTTTCCCAACCCCGAACCCTTTGGCACAGACTGAAACTCTCTGCTTCCATTTATGTTGTCTGATATTGTGGGTGTAATAGGTAACTGAACTGTGTAGCCATTAATCCATGAATCAAACATTCTGAATCAAGCTGAAGCACTTGGACAGATGTGTCCGATATCCGGAGGCATGGACATTCACACGTGAAAATGCAAAAGAGGAACTTTTCCTTTGTTCCCTCTTCCCCTCTTCCTCAGGGAACAAATGTCCCCTTGATGTTCTTCCACTCTGTAGTTGAATTTCATTAACGTTATTCCTATATAGTCAAGTCAAGTCAAGTCAAGTCAAGTTTATTTGTCACATACACATACGAGATGTGCAGTGAAATGAAAGTGGCAATGCTCGCGGACTTTTGTGCAAAAGACAAACAACCAAACAACCAAACAAACTATAAACACAATCATAACACACATATTCTTTTACATAATAAATAATGGAAGGAAAAACGTCCAGTGATTGGATGTCACCGCCACATAATAAAAGATCACATTGAGGAAATAAGGAACTGCAGGTGCTGGATACAAAATAAGACACAAGGTGCTGGATGTGTAGGAAGGAACTGCAGGTGCTGGTTTAAATCGAAGATAGACACAAAATGCTGGAGTAACTCAGCTCTCTGGAGAGCAGAAATGGATGACGTTTTGGGTCGAGACTTCTTCAGATTGACGTTAAGGTAGTGGGAGGTACATAGCTAAGGAAGTGTATAGATAAGAAAGTGTAAGGTGTGAAAACAAGACAAAAGGAATGAAAGTCAAGGAAAATGTAGAATAAATCATTGTTGGGAGAAGGTAACAACAAAACAAACAGAGATAAAATGCAGTTGGAGACAGTAAGACTGGTCGGTGAACTATGAAAGGGGAGGGGATGGAGAGAGAGGGAAAGCAAGGGCTACTTGAAGTTAGAGGAGTCAATGTTCATACCACTGGGGTGTAAACTACCCAAGCAAAATATGAGGTGCTGGTCCTCCAATTTGCACTGGGACTCACTCTGACAATGGAGGCCCAGAACAGCGTGTGATTAGGAGGGGGAGTTAAAGCGTTTAGCATTACAAAGTGCTGGAGCAACTCAGTGGGTCAGGCAGCATCCCTGGAGATTAGACCAATGAGTAGACGAGTCTGGAAGTCAAGATGCAGCTTTATAGGACTTTGGTTAGGCCACATTTGGAGTAGATCATGCAGTTCTGGTTGCCCCATTAAGGGAATGGGGAACATTTGAAAATAATGCAGAGGAGGCTTACCAGCATGATGATGCTTGCATTCCGGGTTGTTCGCTACATGGAGAGGTTGGACAGGCTTGAATTGTTTCCTCCAGAACACCGTAGGTTGAGGGGAGAACTGATAGAACTTTAGAACATTTTGAGAAACATAGATAGGGTGGGCAGTCAGAATCTTCTCCCAATTATGGAAATATCAAAAATTTGAGAGCAAAGCTTTAAGGTGAGAGGGGAATAGTTTAAAGGAAATGTGCTGGGCAGGATTTTTACCCAAAGGGCAGTGAGTGCCTGGAAAGCACTGCTGGGGGTGGTGGTGGAGTGGCATTTTATTAGGAATTTTATTTGTTATTAGTAGCTGCTTTACTAATAAAATGCCTCATAATATAATGGCGTTTAAGAGGCTTCTGGATCGGCACATGGATATGTTGGGAATGGAGGGATATGGATTATGTGCAGGAATATATCATGTTTGGCACAGACATTGTCAAGTCAAGTCAATTTTATTTCTATAGCACATTTAAAAACAACTCTCATTGACCAATGTGCTTTACATCAGTGCAGGTACTAATGTGCTACTTACAGTGGTACATAGATCTAACAATACATACATAAATACATACATACAGCGCTCCCTCAGAGGACCTCAAGAAATGCTTGTGAGTAGAAATAGGTTTTAAGTTAAGACTTAAAGGAGTCGATGGAGGGGGCAGTTCTGATGAGAAGAGGGATGCCCACTGCAGTCTCGTGGGACTGCACCCACAGTCTAGGTGCTGCAACCACAAAAGCGTGGTCGCCCCTGAGCTTATTGTGGGCTGAAGGGCCTGTTCCCGTGGTGTACTGTTCTATTTTCTACGAGACTGCAGAGTGGCCGCAGCTGAGAGCTGGAAGCATTGCTTTGCAAATACTTCTGTTCAAAGGAATTCTCTTATATACAGTTTGACAAGACGGATCAAAAGCCTCCTCAATACATACCCCTGTATTTATTTTAGAAATATCAACCACCGTTCAACATTTGAGGAAGTTAAGCACCTACACACTTGGCTTTGCAGGTTCTCAATTAAACTAACAAATGCACAAAAGTCAAAGGCAAGTTTACAAATATCCATTCCTCATTTAAAAAAATTCTCTAATCAGAAATCTAATTAACCACATCTGGATTCCTAATTAGTCACATTTGGCCGACACACAATTCCTAAAAAATTAGTATATAGGTTAGGTAGTCTTATTTTACTTTGAACTTTCAATGCCCCTCCATGTACAAATATGAGATCATATTTTGCGTTGATTTTGGAATAATGACAACTAAAATTCAATTATTGACTGGAACAACATCAAAGGGTCACCAAAGTGCCTTTAGATCTAGATTTGACCCTCCACAAGCATTCTTTTATTAAATTGATTCAGTGTTACAGAATATATTTCATTTTCAGAAAAAAATGTATGTCAACTTTTCAGAGTCAAGGCTTTTAGGGCCAGGAAATTCTCGTGCCCAAGACAATGTTTTTTATTCACTGTTAGAGTAGAATTTATCTACGACCTGATGCTTTGTGCATTCACGCTAGCCATTTTCAAAGTCCAAGCCGCAACTGGCCATGGAGGTCCGTTGTCCTGGCTGCAGGTCCTCCAGTCGTCGCCTCGATCCTGATCGTCCAGTAAACCATTGCCCCTCTCGTCGCCCGGCCACCATTTTGCCATTGTGCCCCAGGGACGCCTCCCGCAGCTGACCTTGGGGACGCAGAAGTTAAGACCCCCGGTTCCTTGTATCGGCCCTTTATTCTAGCATCTGCCATCGCCGACTCCCTCCACCCTCCTCTCGGGTTCAACTTGGGGATGGGCAGAGGCCGAACTCGGTGGCTATCTTCCTCAGGCGGGTTTGCTGTTTCTACGGCGGGCGAGCTAGATCTGCCACATGGCGCAATGGCCCTTGCACTGTCCCACCAGTGCAATCATGGGGTAGGGGGGAGAGGGGGTTGTGAGGAGCGAAGGCGTGGTGCAATATGTCAAACCATTGTAAACGGAGTCTAATACAAGTTTGATGTTTGATACAAAACTGCCTGTCATTTTCCTTTGTCATTTACATTGGTGGGGTGGGAGATTGCAACCTTCACGTGGTCTGCCCTGTTTCGAATGAATGCAATCAACCTAGTGTGCACAATCAAATAAGATCAAATAGAACAAGTTGTCCTACCCCATATGCATGCCATACGCAAGAAGAGAAGAAGAGGAAGATTTACATTAGTGGTCAGTCTGAAAAGGGTCTCAACTCGAAACGTCACCCATTCCTTCTCTCCAGAGATGCTGCCTGTCCTGCTGAGTTCCTCCAGCATTTTGTGTCTATCTTTGGTTTAAACCAGCGTCTGCAGTTCCTTCATATACATTGATGGTAAATCAGGTCTCGGTCAAATTGAAGTAAAGGAAGTAAAATAAGTCTTAAGAAGTGTTCTGACCTGAAACGTTACCTATTCCTTTTCTCCGGAGATGCTGCCTAACCTGTCGAGTTACTCCAGCATTTTATGTCTATCTTCAGTATAAACCAACATCTGCAGTTTCTTCCTACACATTTTGTCTGCCCCTAAAGCCAGTTAAAATTGGGCCAATGTCCTAACTGACACAGAATTTCAGTGTATTACTTTGCGCAAGAAAATGACTTCACATTGTGTTCATTCCATTGCGTGAACAGAAAGCTGAAGAGGTGTGTTAATGGGGAAATGCAAGGAACATCAAAGATGCTGCTTTACAGAGAAAGTGTTGGAGTAACTCAGCAGCTCAGGCAGCATCTCTGGAGAACGTGGATAGGTGACATTTTGGGTCGGGACCCTTCTTAAGACCTGAAATGCAACTAGCCATGTTCTCCAGAGATGCTGCCTGACCCGCTGAGTTACTTCAGCACTTTGTGTCCTGTTTTAACAGTTTTATGCAGATCAAAGAATACCAAATCCACTAAGAAAGTGACATAGTATGCTAATGGCTGCATTAAGTGGTTTAGAATCTATTAATTTCCAGTGATTTTAAATCCGTTTATTCACTGTTAGGAACTGGTGGCCCTTCGAGAAATTTATAATAATAACTTCTCCACTCTCAGTTGTACTAATAAAGTTGTACAAATTTACTGCACTCCTGGGCTTTAGAGAATACATTTTAATGAAAAGGAAATAATTCTGTTCTTAGTACATTACGCTGCAACAGCTTCATGGAGGAGGTTGGTTTTCCTGGTGCTGAGATTAAACTTTGATAATTTGAAGCGTAAAGTGAACTACCGTTATTTTAACTGGACATTAGGTATAATTTCCTGATGAGGCACACAGCATACAGAGTAAACCACAATAGCTCCATAGTGATTCTAAATGCGGCACGTTGGCGCAGCTGTAGAGCTACTGCCTTACAGCTCCAGAGACAGTCAGAGATCCTGACTGCGGGTGCTTATCACTACGGAGTTTGTACGTTCTCCCCATGACCTGCATGGGTGTTCTCCGAGATCTTCAGTTTCCTCCCACATTCCAACAACGTACAGGCTTATAGGTTAATTAGTTAGGTATAAATGTAAATTGTCCCTAGCGTATGTACGATGGTGTTAGTGTGCGGGGATTGCTAATCGGAGCGGACTCGGTGGGCTGAAGGGCCTGTTTCCGCACAGTATCTTTTAACTAAACTAAAGACATGTTGCCATCCAGCAGAGAAACAGGCCTTTTGGCCCATCATGTCCATGCCGAGCATCGTACCTGTCTGCACTGATCCCATTGAGCAGCCCAGGTGCAATTATCTTTGATGACCTGGCAGTTTGAGTTTTCGTCCAGATATTTCTTAAGTGCTGTGGGAGAGGGAATCTAGTCAGGGTGTTCCTGATTCCAACCACTCTCTGGCTGCGCAGAATTAGTCTTTAGTGTTGAGAGATGGAGTACGGAAGCAGGTCCTTGGACCCACCGAACACCATACATTTGCACTGTCCCACCAACTAGGGGCAATTCACAATTTTTTGTACCGAAGCCAATTAACCTACAAACTCGTATGTCTTTGGAGTGTGGGAAGAAACCAGAGCATGCAGAGAAAACCCATGTGGTCACGGGGAGAACGTACAGACTCCGTACAGACAGCACCCATAGTTAGGATCGAACCCGGGTGTCTGGCACTGGGAGGCAGGAACTCTACTGCTGCGCCACCATGCCACATCCATCTCCCTCAGATTCCCTTTAGATGCCTTCCTCCTTACCCTAAACCTATAACCTCCAGTTGTAGGGAAACGTTCCCTACTATCTACCCTCTCAATGCCTCTTAAGAATGTTCACATATCTATGGGGATATCTCCACTCCTAGCAAAGCAAACCCAGCCTATTAGCATTTATAGAACATAGGACATAAAACAGTACACCTCAGGAACAGGCCCTTCGGACTACATTATGATGCTGAACAAGATGCCAAAATTGATCTCATCAGCCTGCACATGACCCATATCCTTCTATTCCTTTCACTTGCATGTACCTATCTAAAAGCCTCTTAAACACAACTATTGTATCTGGCGTAGACAAAAATGCTGGAGAAACTCAGCGGGTGAGGCAGCATCTATGGAGCGAAGGAAATAGGCAACGTTTCAGATCTGGCTTTACCACCACCTCTGACAATGCGTTCCAGGCCCCCACTGCTCTTTGTATAATAAACTTACCCTGCACATCACCATTAAACTTTCTCCCTCTCACCTTATGACTTTGCCCTCTAGTGTTGGACATTTCCACCCTGAGAAAAAAGGTTCTGATTGGCTACCCTATCTATGCCTCTCGTAATTTTATATACAAATTTTCCTCATAACTGAAATGTCCTATCTCAGGTAACATCCTGGTAAATGTCCTCTGTACCATCTCCAATGTAATTACGTACATCCTTCCTACAGACCGGAATTGAAAACAATACTCCAACATATCACATTGTACTGTGACCTCCATGGTCTAATTACCGATGATTCTAAATACCACCTGAACATCCCAAGGAGCAATTGTCACCATGGAGCCTGTTTAAGAATTCAAGAGAACTGGACGTCAAAAATCTTATGGAGTAGTGATTAGTTCAAGACAAACTATATAGATGTAGCCCGGACCAGATTTCCCACCATTGACTCCATCTACATTTCACGCTGCCTTGGAAAAGCAGCCAACATAATCAAAGACTCGTCCCACCCCAGTTATTGCTATTTTTTCCTGCTTCCATCCATCACTAGGTACAGAAGCTTGAAAGTGCACACCCCTAGAGTCAGGATCAGCTTCTTCCCCTCTGTTATCAGACTTCTGAACAGTCCTTCCATAAGTTGGAGTACTGTCCCATTGACCTCTACCCCATTGCGGCTATTGGACTTTGTCTATGGAACTGATGCACTTCAATGCATTACCACTGTGAACTATATTCCCCTTTGATTTATTTATTGTATTGGCATTTGACGATTGTATTTATGTATGGTATATATGATCTGTTTGGGTAGCATGCAAAATGAAGCTTTTCTGTCTGATGCACATGTTATATGTTCTGATACAAGCTGCAATCTGTTACTAATCTGGTGAGGATGCAGGGTGCAGCAACCCTCTTGTGCTGATCTTCACTTAGACAAGCAAGAAATATCCAAACTATAAATAAAACATCCTTTATTGTAGATAGTCAGGTGCACATGGCCATTTCATTTCGAGTCGTAGAGTCATGTAGCATGGAAACAAGCCCTTTAGCCCAACTTGCCCACACCGGCCAACATCCCCCATCTACTCTAGTCCCACTTGCCTGCGTTTGGCCCATATCCCACTAAACCTGTCCTATCCATGTACCTGCCTAATTGCTCCTTAAATGCTGTGATAGTCCCTGCCTCAATTATCTCCTTCGGCTGATCGTTCCATACACTCACCACTCTTTGCATGAAACATTTGCCCCTCAGATTCCTATAACATCTTTCCTCCTTCACATTAAACCCGTTCTTCTGTGCATTTACCCGATCTATTTCTTTCATGATTTTATACTCTCAGTCCTAGGACCTACATAACTCAGCGTTGAGCATTAATTTACCCAGCCAATTCAATAAATGTTTACTTAATATTCCAAACTCTGATTTTATCTGATCCCAGCAGACATTATTTATAAAAGTGAACGGCTGTGCAAACTAAATTAAAAGATATTTGGAAGAAAAATTAAGTCAATGTATGTTATTCTAAGATCTCGATAACACAACATGTGGATTTAGATTCTTCCATATGAGAAAAATATGTTACTGAAAGGTGTTTTTGATTTTTTAAAACATTCAATGAATTTTTACAAACAGCAGAACTATTTTTTTATTGCAATCAGCACATTCTCAAAAAGGACAGCAAAGCAAAAACAAGATAAACATGACTGCCCAGCAGAATAAACAACAGATTAAAGGCGTAAAAATGGTTTAATAAGTAGAACAGCAGAAAACAAAGTAACACAAGTCCTTATTCGCAGCAATCTTCCGTAGCCTCCCCTAATGATTGATAATTACATAGAACATAGAAAGAAGCAGACACAAAATGGTGGAGCAACTCAGCGGGAGAGGCAGCATCTCTGGGGAGAAGGAATAGGCGACATTATGGGTCGAGACTCTACTTCAGACTGAAAGTCAGAGGAAAGGGAAATGGGAGATATAGACGATGATGTCGAGAGATATAGAACAAATGAATGAAAGATACGCAAAACAGTGACAATGATAAAGGAAACAGGCCATTGTTAGCTGTAGCTAGGTGAGAAAGAAAATCTGGTGCAGTTTGGGTGAGGCAGGGATGGAGAGAGAGGGAATGCTGTGGTTACTTGAAGTTAGATAAATCACTATCCATACGCCTGGTTGGTAAGCTGCCCAAGCAAAATATGAGATGCTGTTCCTCCAATTTGCATTTAGCCTCACTCTGACAATGGAGGAGGCAGAGAACAGAAAGGTCAGTGTAGGTCCAGGCGGACTGAGCGAAGGTGTTCAGCAAAACGTTTGCCCAGTCTACGTTTGGTCTTGCTGGTGCATGAGTCCACATCAGAACAATGGCCTGTTTCCTTTATCATTTGTCACTATTTTGCATATCTTTAATTCATTTGCTCTATATCTCTCTACATCATCGTCTATGTCTCTCATTTCCTTTTCCCGTAACTTTCAGTCAGAAGAAAGGTCTCGACCCAAAACATCACCCATTCCTTCTCTCCAGAGATGTTGCCTGTCCTGCTGAGTTATTCCAGCATTTTGTGTCTATCTTTGGCTTAAACCAGCATCTGCAGTTCCTTCCTACACAAAGAAAGACACAGCACAGGGGCAGGCCCATTTGGCTCACATTGTCTGCCGAGCTTGGTGCCAAGTTAAATTAATCTCATCTGCCTGTTTATGATCCATTTCCCTCCATATTTCCAAGCACTTATCTAAATCCTCTTAAATGCCACTATCCTACTTGCCTCCAGCATCATCTCTGGCAGTGTGTTCCAGGCACCCACCACTGTCCATGTATAAAACTTGCCCCACACATCGACTTTAAACTCTGCCCCTCCCACCTTAACCCTGCCCTCTAGTTCTTGTCATTTTCACCATGGGACAATATTCTGACTGTCTATCCTATCTTTGTCTTTTATAATGTTATATATCTCTATCAGTTCTCTCTGCAGCCTCCGGTGTTGCAGAAAAGATAATCTAGGTTTGCCTACCTCTCGTAATGAGTGATACTCTCTAATCCATCTAATAATATTTAGGTAAACCTCCCCAGTCCCTCCACACTGTTCATGTATTGTGGCGACCAGATGTACATATATTACTACAAGTGACCTAACCAAGGTCCAATCAAGATGCAAGATGATTTCATGATGCTCAATGTCCCAAAGAATGAAGGCAAACATACCACCCACGTCCGTTACCGCCTATCTAGAGGTGTTCCCACTCTGAGGGGGCTATTGACCTGGACCCCAAGAACTTGAATGCACCAATTTTAGAGGATTTCTTTTCTTCCCCATATTTAAAATCGGTGCTCAAATGCCACAACTGAGCTTGCCTTTGGCAACATTCCTCTCCTCCAGAGCCCATAACTAGAGATTGTTGTGTCCAGTAACAACCATCTCTCAACTTCCCCCGTTCACTTCCTTTGTCCTTTTGCCCATCTCTCCAAAGTAAATCAGTATACACTGGTGCAAATGCCCTTCCTTACACATCGCACAGATAAGCTCCCATTTAGAACATGGAACAGAAAAGTACAGCACAGGAACAGGCCCTTCGGCCCACAATGTCTGTGCCGAACTTGATACCAGGATGAATTAAGCTCATCCGCTGGTAGCTGATCCCTATTTCTCCATGCCTAGCCAAAAACCTTTATGAATGCTGCTATTGTATCTGACCCCACTACCGCCCTGGCTGCTGGTTCCAGGCACCCACCACCCAGAGCCTAAAGAAACTTGCACTACACATCCCCATTAAAATTTGCCCCTCTCACCTTGCAGCTAAGCCTTCCAGTCTTTGATATTTTTATCCTGGGAAATGGGCTCTGACTGTCACCCGATCTATACCTCACATCATTTTCTACACTTCTATCTGGTTTCCCCTCAACCCCCGAAGTTCAAGAGAAAATAGTTCAAGTTTGGAAAGAATCTAACTTTGGATTTCTCTGAACAATTATAATTGTCATCCAGTTCTCTAGTCTGAAACATCCCAAATTGTTGCAGTAAATAAACTATTGACAGAATGTCATATTTTTCATAAATCAAAGCCCATTACTCGTTTTGTTTTAATCATGGAAAAGATCAGTGGATCATTAGTACTTTATTGTCACAAGTACCTGGGCACAGTGACATTTTTTTTGCATTCATACTGTTACAATCTTACTGTACAAAGTCACAATTATACTTAAGTACAAGAGTAGTGCGGCATGGTGGCGCAGCGGTAGAGTTGCTGCCTTAGAGCACCAGCGACCCTGGTTCGATCCTGACTACGAGTGCTGCCTGTATGGAGTTTGTACATTCTCCTTTCACACTACAAAGACATACAGGCTTAAAGTTAATTGGCTTTGATTAAAAAAATTGTAAATTGTCTCTAGAGTGTAGGGTAGTGCGTCTCTAGAGTGTAGGATAGTGCTAGTGTACAGGGTGATTGTTGGTGGGTGTGGACTCAATGTTTCCACACTGCATGTCTAAAGGCTAAAGTCTAAAGAATGTAAGATAGAGGATTACACTGAGGCAGCACACATTAAACAGCAGATATCGGCAAACATCTGGCTCGTATGCCAACTCAATTATTTTACGATAAAACAGCATAGTTTGTTATCATTTCTGATCCAACCCACTAATTGTGTACATAATGACATTTCATGGAGATTTTACCGAAGAGATAAATTGTGGCCAGATGAATACATCTGTGAAATACATAGCAAAATGTGATTCTTTTATTGACAATGAACGGGGTCAGATCCTGCTTTACTAATAATTGTGTTCCTTTACTTTGATTGTATATACAGTATAGTAGGATTGACTTTTGTTAGAAAAGGGTGAAATCTAAGAAATGAAAATACCAGCTTCAAGGTAGGCTCCAATAGCTTGGCTATAGCTGAAAATCCTCTGATAAATACTCTACTGGCTCCTAGTGTAACAAATCAGTTAAAACATCCTTTTGGTTTTAGTGCAGAGATTTCAAAGATGTGAACATAACATTAACCATCTTCTGATGGGTTTGCTTGATTTGGCTTACTTGAATTTTTGTTTAGACTGAAGTGTTTGAAGTGTTATCTTATTGTTATGGAAGAAGAATAACATATCTCATTGATTGTTTTTCCGTCAATTGTGTCAATTGAATTTTCCTCTTTATGTTTCTAGAAACATTGCCTCACAGCGTCAGAGATCTGGGTTTGATCCTGTCCTCGGGTGCTGTCTGTGTGGAGTTTGCACATTCTCGCTGGGACCGCATGGGTTTCCTCCGGCTGCTCCGGTTTTCCTCCCACATCCCAAAGATGTGTGGGTCTGTAGGTTAATTAGCCTGCATAAAATTGCCCCTAATTTGTGTAGTGAGAGGATGATAAAAACATTTAAACATGGAAAAATAGGTGCAGGGGTAGGCCATTTGGCCCTTGGAGCCAGCACTGCCATTCAATATGGCTGATCATCTAATATAAGTAGCCTGTTCCTACATTTTCCACATATCCCTTGATTCCCTTAGCCCTAAGAGCTAAATCTAACTCTCTCTTGAAAACATAAGTGAATTGGCCTTCACAGATTCACAAATCTCTGGGTGAAGAAGTTTTTCCTCATCTTTGTCCTAAATGGCCTACCCTTTATTCTTAAACTGTGACCCTGGTTCTGGACTTCCCCAACATCGGGAACATTTTTCCTGCATCTAGCCTGTCCAATCCTTTAAGAATTTGATATGTTTCTATAAGATTCCTCTCATCCTTCTAAATTCCAGTGAATACAAGCCCAGTCGAACCATTCTTTCATCATATGTCAGTCTCGCCATCCCGGGAATTAACCTGGTGAACCTACGCTGCACTCCCTCAATAGCAATAATGTAATTCCTCAAATTAGGAGACCAAAATTGCACACAATACTCCAGGTATCACCAGGGCCCTATACAACTGCAGTAGGACCTCCTTGCTCCTAAACTCAAATCCTCTCGCAATGAAGGCCACAGCTTTCTTCACTGCCTGCTGTACCTGCATGCTTACTTTCAGTGATGGATGTACAAGCACACCCAGGTCTCATTGCACCTCCCCTTTTCATAATCTGACACCATTCCTGTTCTTGCCACCAAATTACCTCATATTGATCCACATTATACCATGCTTCGCCCACTCACCCAACCTATCCAAGTCACCCTGCAGCCTCATAGCATCCTCATTGCAGCTCACACTGACACCCAGATTTGCATCATTCGCAAACTTGGAGATGTCACATTTAATTCCCTCGTCTTAATCGTTAATATATATTGTAAATAACTGGGGTTCCAGCACCGAGCCTTCCGGAACCACACTAGTCACTGCCTGCCATTCGGAAAAGGACCCGTTAATTCCTACTCTATAATTTACGAACCTATCTCTAATGATTCATTCCATTCTTTTTTTATCTTGACATTTGTGTTTTTTCTCTCTCTCTTCTTACTCTCTATCTATATAAAAAAAACTAGAAGCAGAATCAATCCACAATTGATAATATTAATAATGTACGACTGATATACATGAAATGTTTTTACCATAATGTATGTTTGCTTCTAATAAAAATATTATTTAAAAAATATATATATATATTCCTACTCTTTGCTTCCTGTCTGCCAACCGGTTCTCTATCCATGTCAATACCCTACCCCCAATACCATGTGCTCTAATTTTGCACACTAATCTCTTGTGTGGGACCTTGTCAAAGGCATTTTGAAAGTCCAGATACACCACATCCACTGGCTCTCCCTTATCCATTCTACTTGTTACATCCTCAAAACACTCCAGAAGATTAATCAAGCATGATTTCCCCTTCATAAATCCACGCTGACTTTGACCGATCCCATCACTGCTTTCCAAATGCGCTGCTACAACATTTTTAATAATCAATTCAAGCATCTTCTCCACTACCGATGTAAGGCTAACTGGTCTATAATTCCCCGTTTTCTCTCTCCCTTCTTTCTTAAAAAGTACGGTTACATTGGCTACCCTCCAGTCCACAGGAACTGATCCAGAGTCGAGAGAACATTGGAATATGATCACCAATGCATCACGATTTTTAGGGCCACCTCCTTGAGTACTCTGGGATGCAAACCATCAGGCCCTGGGGATTTATCTGCCTTCAGTCCCAACAGTTTACCTAACACCACTTTCTGACTAATGTGGATTCCCTTCAGTTCCTCCCTTACACTAGATCCTTGGTCCCCTAGTAGTTCCGGAGATTGTTTGTGTCTTCCTTAGTGAAGACGGAACCAAAGTACACGTTTAACTGTTCTGCCATTTCCTTGTTTCCCATTATAAATTCACCTGTCTCTGACTGTAAGGGACCTATGTTTATCTTCACTAATCTTTTCATTTTTACATATCTAAAGAAGCTTTTAGAGTCCGTTTTTATATTCCCCGCAAGCTTTCTTTCATGCTCTTCCCCCCTCTCAATTAACCCCTGTCCTCTGTTGAGTTCTAAATTACTCCTAGTCCTCCGGTTTGCTGCTTCCTCTGGCCAATATATATGCCTTTTCCATGGATTTAACACTATCCTTGATTTCCCTCGTCAGCCACGGTTGAGCCGCCTTCCCCGTTTTATTTTTTCGCTGGACAGGCATGAACAAATTTTGGAGTTCATCCATGCGGTCTTTAAATCTTTGCCAATGCATCTCCACCGTTAACCCTTTAAGTATAATTTGCCAGTCTCTCCTAGCCAATTTCCGTCTCATACATTCAAAGTCTCCTTTCTTTAAGTTCAGGACCCCAGTCTCTGAATTAACTGTGTCACTCTCCATCTTAATGCAGAATTCCACCATATTATGGTCACTGTTGCTCAAGGGACTTTGCACAATAAGATCGCTAACTAATCCTTCCTCATTACACAATACCAGTCTAGGATGGCGTGCTCTCTAGTCGGTTCTTCTATATATTGGTTTAAAAAATCATCCCGTATACATTCCAGGAAATCCCAATCTATATGTAGATTAAAGTCACCATGATAACCGCTGTACCTTTGTTACACGCATCCCTAATTTCCTGCTTGATGCTTTCCCCAACCTGCCTACTGCTGTTTGGTGGCTGTATGCAACTCCAACAAGCGTTTTCTGTCCTTGGCTATTTGGCAGTTCTACCCATACCGATTCTACAGCATCCAAGCTAATGTCTCTCCTTGCTATTGCATTAATCTCCTCTTTAACCAGCAATGCACCTCTTACTGTCTATCCTTCCTGAATATTGAATACCCCTGCATGTTTAGCTCCCAGCATTGTTCACCCTGGAGCCATGTTTCCATAATTCCAACTATATCATATTCCTAAACTACTAACTGCCCATTCAATTCATCCACCTTATTATGAATGTTCCTCGCATTAAGGCACAAAGCTTTCAGGTTCGATTTTTCTTATCTCCCTTCTACCTTTTGCTTCTGTCCTCTTTTTATGGCCCTCTGTCTCCTTGCATTGGTTCCCATCCCCCTACCCTTTAGTTTAAACGTGGCCTTTCCTACACTCTCTTTCCCGTTAACTGCACAGATACGCTTCCACATTGTTGCTCCACCCCCCCAGTGTTTAGTTTAAACCCACCCGTGTAGCGCTAGCAAACCTGCCTGCCATAATGTCGGTCCCCCTCCAATTAAGGTGCAAACCATCCCCTTTGTACAGGCCACCCCTGCCCCAGAAGAGATTCCAGTGATCTAGAAATCTAAATCCTTGCCCCCTGCACCAACTCCTCAGCCACACATTCAGATCCCCTATCTCCCTGTCCCTACCCTCACTAGAACGAGGTACTGGAAGCCACCACGAGATGACCACCCTAGAAGTCCTGCTTTTCAGCTTCCTACTGAGGTTTCTATACTCACATTGCAGAACCTCCTTCCTCTACATAATCCACATCATTTGTGCCTGCATGCACAACTACTTCTGGTTGTTCACCTTCATTCTCAAGGATGTTCCTAAGTCGGTCTGAGACATCTTAGACCCTGACACCAGGGAGGCAACACAGCTTCCTCGTGAAAGTGGGATAACAAAGAACTAGTGTGAACTGGTGATCGATGGTCGGTGTGGACTTGATGGGCCGAAGGACCTGTTTCCATGCTGTATCTCTAAACTAAACTAAACGATAAAGTGTTTGATAATATAATGTTATTTATTTATTTACGTTATATCATGAAGTGAGCAGCAATCTTGGCCAGTTCATTGCTGACTACAGGAACAAATTCTGACTTTACATCACATAAGCCTTAGCATGAAGAACCACTGGTTGAATCCTCTGTGATGAGGTCCAGTGTTTCAAAAAGAGCCCATGTATGATTAAGTGTGCACATGGGGATGTGAGCCCATGTATCATTATGTGTACATATATACACATGTGTATACGTGTACATAAAACGAGGTTAATTGAAAAATACAAAACTATATTGACATCTAACGTACACAAAATTGCTGGGGAAACTCAGCGGGTGCAGCAGCATCTATGGAGCGAAGGAAATAGGCGACGTTTCGGGCCGAAACCCTTCTTCAGACTGATGGGGGGTGGGGGGGGGAGAAGGAAGGAAAAGGGGAGGAGGAGGAGGAGCCCGAGGGCGGGCGGATGGGAGGGTGGGAGGAGACAACTAGAGGGTTAAGGAAGGGGAGGAGACAGCAAGGGCTAGCAAAATTGGGAGAATTCAATGTTAATGCCATCCGGACGCAAGGTCCCCAGACGGAATATGAGGTGCTGTTCCTCCAATTTCCGCGGTTGCTCACACTGGCAATGGAGGAGACCCAGGACAGAGAGGTCGGATTGGGAATGGGAGGGGGAGTTGAAGTGCTGAGCCACTGGGAGTTCAGGTAGGTTATTGACATCTATATTGACACAGCCAGTCTTTCTTGGAAATCCCAAACTCTCGACCCTCAAAAATATTCAGCTTGCTTCCTGGGCCTGAACAATCAGAAAAATTATAAAATACTTTAATTTGTAAAAAAAAACCTTTCGACTTTAGACTTTACTTTAGAGATACAGCGTGGAAACAGGCCCTTTGGCCCACTGAGTACGCACCAACCAGCGATCTCTCTGTACACTAGCGTTATCCTACACACTAGTGGCAATTTTACAATTACAGAAGCCAATTAACCTACAAACCTGTCCGTCTTTGGAGTGTGGGGGGAAACCCGAGCACCCGGAGAAAACCCACGCGGTCACGTACAAACTCCGTACAGACAGCACCCTTAGTTGGGATCACACCCGGTTCTCTGACGCTGTAAGGCAGCAACTCTACCGCTGCACCACTGTGCTGCCCCTATAGCATAACCTACAACATAGAATTCAAATAGTTAAAGAAATTCAAAGATTTTAGGAAACCCAAGATAATTTGAAACATGTTCTGTTGATAGTTTGGCCATCAATACCCTGCAAGAATCTGGACCCTGTAATGTTTGGGAACAGGAGCTGGTTTTTTTCCATCGCCATTTTCTCTTCCGCCTCCAGAAATAACCGCAAATTATTTTCACTAAAATATTATGCACATTTTCACTCTCTTGCTTTCCCGTGCATGTATTTATTTGAAAGTATTCAGAAGTGCGAGGGAGAGCTTCCCTATTTCTTTGCCTGGGAGAGCTACGGTGAAATTGAATATTGTGAGAGAGCTACTGGAAAAATGCCAGTGTGAAAATGAGGAAAAAAACATTTATGTTTATATTGCTCTTATAACATCCATTTTGGGATTTTGCACCCAGTGAAGCCGCTATTAAGAACTATAATTGTTGTAATGTAGGAAATATTGTGATGCATTATTAGAGCAGACAGTGCCCTAGGGTTATTTTATGCACTGCGTCTGGTGTTCAACATATTTAAGCCATTTAAGGCTGTCAAGCAGTGTTAACCTGTTGATAGACACAAAATGCTGGAGTAACTCAGCAGGTCAGGCAGCATCTGGAGAAAAGGAATACGTGATGTTTCAGGTCAAGACCCTTCTTCAGACTGAGAGTCAGGGTAAAGGGAAACAAGAGATTATAGATGGTGATCTAGAGAGATACAGAACAAATGAATAAAATAAATGCAAACAAGTAACACTGATGAAGGAAACAGGCCAATGCTCACTGTGGATTAGGTGAAAACGAGTTACAGACTCAACAAGACCACTGAAGCTAATTCGACATAGATGGGGGGTGGGATGGAGAGAGGGGATGCAAGGATTACTTGAAACGAGAGAAATCACTATTCATACTGCTGACTTAAAATCCTGTAGTGACTCAGCATCTCTGAAGAAAAGGGATAGGTGATGTTTGGGGTTGAGTTTCAGGTGACGTTCCTATTCCTATGTCCGTGTAAAACATGATCCTAGATCTAGTCATATTAACGTGCCTGAGGTCTAGCTCTTCATGTGTAGGAAGGAACTACAGATGCTGGTTTAAACCGAAGATAGACACAAAATGCTGGAGGAACTTAGCAGGACAGGCAGCATCTCTGAAGCGAAGGAATGGGTGACGTCACCCATTTCTTCTCTCCAGAGCTGCTGCGTGTCCAACTCTTCATAATATATGCTCAAAGCATTTAATCACAAACAGGTTGTGATATAAGTGTAAATCTAACCCTGAATGTTGTCGATTTATGATCACAATCAAGCTGATCCAATATCTTTAATTTTATGACTTTGGGTTTAATTTGAAACCATGGCAACTTTAAATGAGGTTCAGCTATCCCCACTAGTTAATGTTTTAAAGACCAGTGGATTTAAGACACTGGGCTAAAGGATACAGTTAAAAACTACTGGGAGCAGTTATGATATGGAACTGGTAGCCTGTGGGAAACCGATTCATTCTGGACTTTCAAAAGGGATTTTAACAGGATTTGAGGGAAAATAATTAGCGAAAGAGCAGAGGAAAGGTACTGTTGGATTGGTCTTCCTAGGGCTGATTTTGGACATATCTGTATGACTGTATGACAATCTGAATTTCACTGTACCTTAATTGGTATATGTGAAACCTTGATGGGCTGAATTTAGACACAACGTGCAGGAGTAACTCAGGCAGCATCTCTGGAGAAAAAAGATGGGTGACGTTTCAGGTCGGAACCCTTCTTCAGACTGGCTGGTCTCACTCTGTGCCTCATCAAAGCCATGACTCTATGATTTTGCAATAGCAGTGTTCTAAACATCAAGGGTACACATGGAACTTCTAAGGGATGGTGTCTTTACTATTGAAGGGAGAACAAAACTTCATTGCAATGTATGTATATTGTACTGTGATAATGCAACTCCTCATACTGTACACCTTTGCCTGCTGTGAAAAGATATGATATCCTGTACTAACACAGGTCTGCATCTGAGTGTATGATAAGCCATGTTGTTAGAAATTTTGTTTTTATCTCACGTAACCATTAACCAAAATGAAAGGTTATAACCACACAGGCAGGCAGAATATTCCTTACTCTGACGGAACAGTGATTGGATTCAAAGCTTCAAATGATTACTCTCAATGGGAAAACAAACTCTCTCCAGCAACAAACACTTCATAAGTCATCAGTATATTTAAAATAAATAAAAGTAACCAAAAGCCAGTCTAAAGACAGGTGAATAAACATAAAGTTTGATTAGTTTTGAATTTGGTTGTAAATGATCTCCACTTGAAACTTTAACCCTATGTTTATCCCACTTGTGCGACTGTCTATTTCTAACATGCTCTGGATTTATTTCTGCTTCTCGGTTGGATTAATTATTAAACATAACGCATGAGATGCAATCATTTGACTTTGCTATGTGGCAGGAAGTCTCTCACACATCTTCTTCTGCAATCTTGACCCATAACGATGCTACAACACATTTGAGTCCAGTAGGTTTCATGATATTAATTCCAACTTAAATTTTCATTACCTCATCAAATGGCCGTTATTACAAACTCCAATAGATTTATAATTAACAAATGAAATTATACAATGAGAATCCATCACCAGAGCATCTCTTAACATCAAATTCCTTTGGGCAGTGTGGGCAGCACAATGGTGCAGAGGTAGAGTTACAGTGCGAGGGACCCGGGTTCGATATTGACCCCGGGTTTTGGCTGCGTGGCGTTTGAATGTTCTCCCCATGACTAGGTGGATTTTTGCCGCGTGCTCCAGTTCCTCTCACGCCCCAAAGACAAACAGGTTTGTGGGTTAATGGATGCTGTAAATTGCCCCTAATGTGTAGGATGCAAAAGTGGGATAACATAGAACTAGTGTATAGTTGATAGATGGATGACATGGACTCAGTGGGCCGAAGGGCCTGTTTCCATGCTGTACCTCTAAACTAAATTAAACTATTGGTTCTTTGCAACAGTACTGGCCTGCATTTTTCAGCGATTGCATGTAATTCTCTCTCCCTCTCCCTCTCCCTCTCCCTCCCTCTCCCTCTCCCTCTCCCTCTCCCTCTCCCTCTCCCTCTCCCTCTCCTCTCCCTCTCCCTCTCCCTCGCCCTCTCTCCCTCTCCCTCTATCTCTCCATCTCCCTCTCCCTCTCCCTCTCCCTCTCCCTCTCTCTCATCTGCCATCTGTGCTAATTCTGTGTTCTCTTTTCACAGAAGCTATTTGACCTGCTTAGCGTTTCCATCCTTAGATGTGGCCCAAGAACTTAGCTTGGGTTTTTCCCGGATGCTCCAGTTTCCTCCCACGTTCCAAAGTGCAGGATAGAACTAGAGAATAGATTGGACTCAGTGGGCTGAAGAGCATCTTTCCATGCTGCATCTTTAAAACTAAAACTAAAATGAAGACGCCGTCAAGAGTAAAGAGTCAAGAGTGTTTTATAGTCACATGTCCTGAAATGGAACAATGAAATTCTTACTTGCAGCAAGGAGCATTACAGATATGTAAACATAGTACTCTGTAAAACCCATAATGAACAACAAACAGACAAATAAATAGACAATACTTGTGCAAAGTACAAAATAATGTCCATATAGATTGAAGCCTATTTTCATTTATTCTATATCTATCTACATCACTGTCTATCTCTTGTTTCCCTTTCCCCTGACTCTCAGTCTGAAGAAGGACTCGACCCGAAACATCAACCATTCCTTCTCTCCAGAGATGTTGCCTGTCCCGCTGAGTTACTCCAGCTTTTTGTGTCTATCTTTGCCTATTTGAGGTTGTAGTGTTTAATAGGCTGATGGCTGTAGGGAAGAAGCTGCTCCTGAACCTGGACATTACAGTTTTCAGGTTCTTATTTCATCTTCTCGATGGCGGAAGTGAATGAGAGTGTGGCCAGGGTGTGGGTCTGTGATGATGCCGGCTGCCTTTTTGTGGCAGCGACTCTTGTAGATCCTTTCGATGGTGGGGAGGTCAGTACCCGTGAGGGACTGGGCAGTGTTCACCACTTTCTGCAGTCGTCTTCACTCCTGGCCGCTTGAGTTGCTGAACCAGGCCATGATACAATCAGTCAATATCCTCTCCACTGTACACCTGCAGAATTTCAAGAGAGAATTCTTCGTCAAACTGAATCTCGTTAATCTTCTAAGGAAGTAGAGGCATTGATGTCACAGTAAGATATACCGTATCTTTTCTCAGCAGGCAAAGCTACACAATGAGGGACTATATTGTAAGTGATATAATGTACATGCATTGTGATGACATTTTGTTTTCCCTATGAAAATGAAGACATCATCCCTCAGAGTTTTACTTTAATTAATAAATTAAATTAATAAATTAAATCACTTTGGTGGCAAAAACAAGGGGGCAGATTATTATCTCGATGGGGTTAGGTTAGGTAAGGGGGAGTTACAGCGAGACCTGGGTGTCCTTGTACACCAGTCACTGAAAGTTGGCGTGCAGGTACAGCAGGCAGTGAAGAAAGCTAATGGAATGTTGGCCTTCATAACAAGAGGATTTCAGTAGAGGAGTAGAGAGGTTCTTCTGCAGTTGTAGAGGGCTCTGGTAAGACCACATCTGGAGTATTGCGTACAGTTTTGGTCTCCTAATTTGCGGAAGACATCCTTGTGATTGAGGCAGTGCAGCGTAGGTTCACGAGATTGATCCCTGGGATGGCGGGACTGTCATATGAGGAAAGATTGAAAAGACTGGGCTTGTATTCACTGAAGTTTAGAAGGATGAGGGGATTTCTTATAGAAACATATAAAATTATAAAAGGACTAGACAAGCTAGATGCAGGAAAAATGGTCCCAATGTTGTGCGAGTCCAGAACCAGGGGCCAGAGTCTTAGAATAAAGGGGAGCCCATTTAAGACTGAGGTGAGAAAAAACCTTTTTCACCCAGAGAGTTGTGAATTTGTGGAATTCCCTGCCACAGAGGGCAGTGGAGACCAAATCACTGGATGGATTTAAGAGAGAATTAGATAGAGCTCTAGGGGCTAGTGGAATCAAGGGATATGGGGAGAAGGCAAGCACAGGTTATTGATTGGGGACAATCAGCCATGATCGCAATGAATGGCGGTGATGGCTTGAAGGACCGAATGGCCTCCTCCTGCACCTATTTTCTATGTTTCTATGTTTCTAAATTGAATAGTGTTTTGGTGCACATTTTGTGGCTGGCCATCTTAAATAAACAGTTTGTTTAAGTTACATAGCAAAGGCAAACAACAGAAGCTTTGCATTTACAGGGATGAATATTTCAAGTCACTTCTGCTCTCCAAGGTAAGGTGTTCAGCACAACCGATGCATTCTCTGCCTTCAAAAAGATTAACTCAGGATGTAGAATATTGATCACAAGTGAGGTTTCTAACACTTTAAAATTGTCCTGGCATGTTCAGGTTAATGATAAAACTACAGAAGGTTGCTAGTCAGGAGGTCAGAATGACAATTCAGATTCCCTGATGTTCCCGAGAGTTGCTGTCTTAGAGCGCCAGAGACCCGGGTTCAATCCTGCCTATGGGTGCAGTCTGTACGGAGTTTGTACGTTCTCCCCGTGACCGTGTGGGTTTACTCCGGGCGCTCTAGTTTCTTCCCACACTCCAAAGACGTCCAGGTTAGTGGATTAATTGGCTTCTTTAATTGTAAAATTGTCCCTAGTGTGTAGGATAGTGCTAGTGCATGGCATGTTTACTGGTTGTTACGGACTTGGTGGACCATGGGGTCTGCTTCCCTGCTGTATCTCTAAAGCCTAAAGTCTAAAGAATTGTGAAGAATGTCTCTATTGCCACTGGTTGTAAGAGACCTGGATGCTAATTTGGAGAACGGGGTACTTATTTGAGTGCTTTTGGAAAATCTGCTTTGGGACATGGTGGTGATATGAACCCAAAACACAAAGTATGGCATGTAACACTGACTGACATTGTTCAAACAGTAATCTTCAGCGTAATCTTCCTTAACAATATACCAATAGCACAACAGATGAAGAGATTGTTGGCATTAATACCAGTTTCATATTCACCTCTCGATTTCATATTTGTATTTAAACCTCACCACAAAACTCAAGTCATCCATTCCAGAATTGGCTAAATTTGACCCACATGTTAACCCACAACCAAACAAAGAAAAAAGATGATTCAGTCCCAAAACATCCATTTCTGTGCCATTTGAGTGAATAATTCTCCTCCATTTAAGCAGCGATCTAATGTTGCTGGTCCTCACATGCTTTTGTCAGTAGCCACATTCCTTTCATTCTAGTTTGAGCTCTGCAGATATACAATGTGTGTGTAACGATATCACTCTTCAACGCTGCCACGGGATCTGTGAACATAAAGGTCTGGGTCTGCAACGCATTATCTCGTATAATTTAAAGCCTGTGGGGAACTCCATTCACCTCGCTGTTAACTTGACAGGAAATTGTGAGCTAATAGCCCAGAAGAAAATAGTGGTCTGGAGTTTCTGCCAGATCGCGTTGCTTTTATTTTTAGTGTGATTTGCTCAATAATGGTGTAAACGGTGCAAAAGGTCACGGAATTTTAAGTGCAAATTGGCTTTCTGTTTGCAGGCAGCAACCGTCAACCCAAAAACGGTCACCACCATTTGCGGACGGCATGGTGGCGCAGCGGTAGAGTTGTGGCCTAACACGGTAGTCTTGATACTGACTACAGGTGCTGTCGTTTGTTAATTTTCCCTGTGACCTGCGCGGGTTTTCTCCGGCTGCTCCCATTTCCTCGCACACTCCAAAGACGTGCAGGTTTGTAGGTTAAATGGCTTCTGTAAATTGCCTATTGTGTAGGATGGTACTTGTGCACGGGGTGATCGCTATTCGGTGCAGACTCGGTGGGCCAGAGGGCCCTATTCCACGCTGTATTTCTAAAGTAAAGTTTAAATGGTATTTATCATCAGTCTATCGACACAAAATGCTTGCGTAACTCAGCTGCTCAGGCAGCATCTCTGGAGAAAATGATTAGGTGATGTTCGGGTCGGGACACTTCTTCAGACACAGAGACGTCATTGTCAGAGTCTGTTTGGTTTATAAGAAGGTATTTCCCAAATGCATTTGAAATGGTTGGTAGAATTGTGAACTTGTCTCACAGATTGGCATCATCTCCTAACTTGCTCTACATAGATGCTAATGCCCCTGTCCCACATGGAAACCTGAACGGAAAGGTTTCCGTGCGGTTCCCGGAGGTTTTTGTCAGTCTCCCTACCTGCTTCCACTACCTGCAACCTCCAGCAACCACCTGCAACCTCCGGGAACCGCACGGAAACCTTGGGTGGGGCGCAAAGTCTCCAGAGGTTTCCGTTCAGATATCCTAAGTGGGACAGGGGCATAAAGCACAGAAACAAACCATCTGAGCCTGCTGGTCTGTGTCTGCTGGTTTGTGTCTGCTGGTCTGTGTCTGTTGGTCTGTGCCTGCTGGTCTGCGCCTGCTGGTCTGAGCCTGCTGGTCTGTGCCTGCTGGTCTGTGTCTGTTGGTCTGTGCCTGCTGGTCTGTGCCTGCTGGTCTGTGCCTGCTGGTCTGTGTCTGCTGGTCTGTGCCTGTAGTTATCCTCAACATTGGCCTCCTCCCACAATTTTTTAATTCATCCTTATCAGCATATCCTTTTTAACTTCCATATTATAGTTAAATGTAACCCCCATCTTGGCACTTTACATGTTCTCTTGCCAGCGCTAATTTAAGTAAATATTGTATTTTACATTGATGTGTGACTGCAATCTTCCTGAACCACCCATAATGAACATGGTACAAAGAATCTTGAATGAAGCATTGAAGCAAAGGGGTGGCAGGGAGTAGCAGGTCGGAATAGTGTCACAATGATAATGTGTAGGTTGTCAGCATTAAAATAACAGGTTAGTTCTTTGAAAGAATGTTCATTGTAATTTTCTCCTTGAAACATCCTTGAATTAATCTGGTAGAATCATGCAAAAGGCTGAGGCAAGGCACTCAGCTGCAAATTTTTTGAAGTAATTGCCAAGTCACAGCATGAATTACTGCTGATAATATTTCTTGCTAAACAAGCCTGGAAGACTTGAAGGATTTGCTTTGGTGCTGCATTAATCCACTGGTCCCATTCAGTATGGCAGAGGCTCCGGGTGCAGTGCGGTCCAGGCCGATAATTAAACACTAATCAAACATCACCAAAGTAGGGAATCGGGTCATTGACCTGTCTTTGTTTCTGGGTGCTTTGCTTTGAACAAAATTGACTGACACATTTCCTACTTTAGGACCCTGAAAACAGTTCAAAATTATCTTATCAGCTCTGCTTTTGAACGTTGCTCCAAAATGAAAGTCTATGTTTCTTTATAAATGAATAATGAGGGGAGTCCTCTACCACAGGTTTAAATATTACCTGAACTTTCCTTGAAATTGACAATTAGGGAGTTCAGTTTAGTTTAGAAATGCAGCATGGAAGCAGGCCCTTCGGCCCACGGAGTTCATGCTAACCATCCATCACACTTGTTCTGACTTCTTCCACTTTCTCATCCCCTTCCAACACACTAGGGGCAATTTACAGAGGGCCAATTAACCTGCATGTCTTTGGGATGTGGGAGGAAACCGGAGCACCCAGGGGAAACCTATGTGGTATCAGGGAGAAGGTGCAAACTCCACACAGACAGCCACCGAGGTCAGAATTGAGCCCAGGTCCCTGGTGCTGCAAGACAGCAGCTCTACCAGCAGCACCACTGTGGCACTGCACACCCTCCACGCCCACTCTTATCCACTGACTTACTCTTATGGATATTTACGACTGTGTCATTCCCACAGATTTTTCTATGTACTGATCACTTTTTGTTAGTTTCGGTTAGAGATGCAGGAAACAGGCCCTTCGGTCCATCGAGTCTGTGCCGACCAGCGATTCCCCCGTACACTAACACTATCCTACACACACGAGGGACAATTTACAATTTTACCAAAGCCAATTAATCTACAAACCTGTATGTCTTTGAAGTGCGGGAGGCAACCGAAGATCTCGGAAGATACCCACACATGTCACGGGGAGAACGTACAAACTTCTTTGTTTATCATATTTTATCAATATAACATTGATAATGGATATCTCAACCTCCTGTTTGTTGAATACAAAAGTCCAAGCTTGCAAGAAACAAACAGAACACCTCAGCCCATTTTAAGTTAACTCTGGACTGCACAGCTTGCAACATCTTTCTTCCTTTTTGTAACCAGCAGATAATGTTTCCATGGTTACAGCTTTTCACGATGAACAAAACAACAGGGTATCAGAGTGGAAACAGACTGGCACTGTCTGAATGTAAAATGCCATTCATAAAATTGCAATGTCCACTTTCTCTTTTCCTCCTTTAATAATTATAAAACGTTGTGGTCTTGTATTGTGAAGCTTGGTCAATGAAGGCCCGTTTGTATATTTCTCCAATTGTAAAGGTAAAGTAGAAACATATAACTTTGAATGGAGATCTTGATAATAACCAAAAAACTCATGGCCAAAGCAGCTTTTCCGTTTGCCCCCATTGTAAATGAATATTGAATTATAACTCTTATCCCGTGTGCACTAATTAATACCATAACGTTGATTACGTTCCTTTCAAAACAATGACCTGCCTTTTAATTTCAAGAATATGTACCCTAGTTTGCTTTAGTGTAGTTCAGTTTAATATTTTCACGTGTACTGAGCTACAATGAAAAGCTTTAGTTTGTGTGCTGTCCAACCAAAGAAATGATTATGCATGATTATAGTCAATCTGTCCACAGTGAACAGGCAAAGTGTAGAACATGTTGTGCAAGGTAAAGTCCAATAAAATCTGATTAAGAATACCTGTAGTTCAAAGGTCTCCAATGAGACAGATGGGAGGTCAGGACCATACTCTAGCTGATGAGAGGACCGTTCAGTTGCCTGATTACAGCTGGGAAGAAGCTGTCCCCAATTATCAAACTTCAATGTATAATGCTACTCCAGCTCCAACAACCTTGCATTTGCCTACATTGGCTCCCAGTTGTCAACATCTTCATTTTAAACTAAAATCTCAACTATGGTTTCTAGTACTTCTCAAGCCTCACGTCTCCCTGTCGCTGGAATTCCCTTTAGCCTTCCAACCTTCGAGAAATCCATACTCTGGGATTTCGGGCTCCCTGGACAATCCTTCCCTGTTGACATTGGTGCTTTCACCGGCCAATGCTCATTCGCCAAATCCAAGAGAAAAAAAAAATAGCGGACGGTGGAAATATAAACCAGGAAATGCTGGAAAAACTCAGCAGCTCAGGCAGAATCTGTGGAAATGGAAACAGATAGCCTTTCAGGTCGAATGACCCTTCATCAGATTAAGGAGGAAACAAGTTGAGTTGAGTTTAGTTAGTGTATGGTCACATGTACCAAGATACAGTGAAAAGCTTTTGTTGCGTGCTAACCAGTGGCTAACTGGCTAACCGTAACTGTAGATGCTGGACACAAAGTGCGGGAGTAACTCAGCAGGTGTGACAGCATCTGTGGAGAACATGGATAGGTGACGTTTCAGGTCAAGACTAAAGAAGGGTCTCAACCTGAAACGTCACCTGTCCATGTTCTCCAGAGATGCTGCCTGACTTGCTGAGTTACTCCAACACTTTGTGTCCTTACTGTTCTAGGTTTTAGGAGAAGGCAGCAACATAATGGTAGGAGTTGATCTTGTTTTCCTTATACTCACCATTTTCTGTTCATCTTCACATTGAGTTTCTTTGGGTATCACTTCATAGATCGGAGTCGCACTCCTTTTGCTGAGTTTATATTTTGCAGCTCTATCAATTTAGAGTCATAGTCATAGAGTGATACAGTGTGGAAACAGGCCCTTCGGCCCAACTGGCCCACACCGGCCACAAGTCCCAGCTACACTAGTCCCACCTGCCTGCACTTGGTCCATATCCCTCCAAACCTGTCCTATCCATGTACCTGTCAAACTGTTACTTAAACAATGGGATAGTCCCTGCCTCAACTACCTCCTCTGGCAGCTTGTTCCATACCCCCACCACCCTTTGTGTGAAAAAGTTACCCGTCTGATTCCTATTAAATCTTTTCCCCTTCACCTTGACCCCATGTCATCTGGTCCTCGATTCCCCTACTTTGGGCAAGAGACTCTGTGCACCTACCCGATCTATTCCACTCATGATTTTGTTCACCTCTATAAGTTCACCCCTCATCCTCCTACTGAAATTTGATTTATATCTCATCGCTATTTGCACCCTGGCCCATTGCATAAGGCACTCGTGAGTCAACCAGTTTGGTGCTTCTGGAGTCACATGTAGATGAGTCACTGTAAATATCCAGGGCTTCAGTCTATAGCGATACTGCTTCAGATACATAGGTACTGATATAAGCTCTTTACTTTGGATTCCACATTTACTCAATTATTTGGTTAAATTCACCAGTTACCACTGACAATGATTTTATCATAAGACATGGGAGCGGCATTGAGCCATTCCCCCCATCGAGCCCAATCTGTCATTTGATCACGTTTGATCTATTTTTCCCTCTCGACCCCATTCTCCTGCCTACTCCCCATAAATTTTGGTGCCCTTACTAATCAAGAACCTATCATTGTCCGCTTTAAAAATACCCATTGACCTGGCCTCCACAGCCATCAGTGGCAAATAATTCAACAGATTTACCACCCGTTGAATAATGAAACTGCTCCTCATCTCCTTTCTAAAGTTACATCCTTTTATTCTAAGTGTGCCCTCTGGTCCTAGGCTCTCCCACTACTGGAACTATCCTCTCCACATCCATGCTATCTAGGCCCTTCACATCCATGCTATCTAGGCTACTAATCCAGTGACAACCACAGTGGTGCCACGCTCCACTATTATTCCAAAAATGACAGGGATACTGAATTTGGTTTGTTAATCTTTTGCCATTTTATTTCAGAGATCAATTGCAGGAGCTCCAACTGTTGCTTAGTTTGGATCAGTAGACTGGGCACCGATCATAAATTTTACTTCGGAGTCACGTGAGTGACTACGTGAAGAACCCCGTCAGGACGCATGCGTGTCATCAGAGGGGAGTACAGGGGGTCAATTCTGGGCTGACCCTGAAGAGGGGTGCAGAACATACCCCTAGTGCACATGGGGTGCAAGAAAACCTATTGGATATGGTGTCCCAGTTTATTCAACCCGACCAAACTGGCCAAAATCTGGAACCTAAAATAGCTGCAAGTATCAACTACTTGTCATTCAACCAGCTATAAGGACAGGCATTATTGGACACCACAGCAAGACACTTACCACCAGGGAACTGCAAAACACTGAATGTTCCCAGTGTCAACCAGTGTATTTGAAAACATGTCGGAGCCTCAATCAGAGCCAGGGACTTGAAACTACAGAAAGTTCTGAAAGTCCTAACAGCGGGAATTACGGTTTTCGCCCGCACAATAAACAAAAAAGACATGACACAAGATCACCAGGATGCACTGGCTTTATTTTGCAACTACCAATACGAGTAAACAGCATTAGGAAGAAGTGCCATCCAACCGGCTTTAGACCCTAATTTGCAGGCCTATGCAAACATGGAACCTCCAAACCACCAATATTACTATTTGGAGGCAACTTATCAAAACAGATAAAAGAACTTGACGAAGAGGGTAAAACCCTGGGGCTCATTAAAGCAACGTCTAAAAACTACTTCGGCCAGAAAAAGCACCCCTACGCACCACCAGTCGGCCAAGACAAACTGGTGAAAGCTCAAAGGCCAGGAACACTCAACATCGGTCTTTTTAGGCCATGGCCCAGACCGGCCTTCCTGGGGAATGCGCTTAACCCTCAACACCGACCCAACTACAGATCCAGACATCGGCGCCTCAACGTCCACGGAGGATGCCGAAAAAGTAACAAACCTACCAATAGTAACCATGGAGGTAGGTGGGTCTGGTTCCTTACGAGGTTGGTGGGAGATTACAATTCTATCTGGATGCATGGAATAAATAACTACCGACACTTATATTTTCAGAAGTATAGGGTTATACCATAGAATTTATACAAAAACATAATCCTCCAGTTCAGCATGTACCGAACCGAATGTTCGTGCTTACAGGCAAAGAAAAATCAAAAGCGCATGCTGAACTACAGTGGCCATATAAAAAAGGAGCAATGGAGGAAACCCAACACGAATCACAGGAATTCGTGTCCAAAATCTTTATCGTAAACAAGATGGTGGTTGCCGCATCATCATAGATTTGACTAATTTGAATACTTTCGTACTATATATTCATTACTAGATGGAAACCTTTGTTACTGCTAAGCAATTGATTTCCTAGGTTACTACATGGCAAGCATCGTTTTAAATTAAAAGATGCTTGCTATACAGTACCCACTAGAGGTGACCACAGATGTTATTTAACACAATGGATCATCTGGGGTTCACCCTTAACTCAGTTCACATGTCAGTGACTTTGCCGAAAGAAAAGGTTACAGCCTTAATGGAGGCTTGCAGCAAAATCATTGACATCACAAAACCATCCATCAGACTGGTAGCAAGAATAATTGGCATAATAGTGGCTGCGTTTCCAGCCACACAAATCGGACCTTTACATTATCAAAAATTACAGAGGGCTAAAATACGAGCACTCAAAAATTATGGTGGTCATTTTGACAGACCAATGAAGCTACCACCAGAGGCCATAATGGAACTAAAATGGTGGAAAGATAACATTAGGCATTGTTCCTATCCAAACATTATCAGCTACCCCTACGCTGTTTATAAAGTTTAATCTAATCTACCCGTCTATGGAACTACAAACTGATGCCAGTGCACTTGGATGGGGTGCTACCAATTCCATCTCCAGCTGTGGGGGAGATGGAATGCACAGGAGGCATCATTATTACAAACACTGGGCATAAACTACCTGGGAATGTTAAGTGCATTCCATGGCCTTAAGTCATATTGTTCTGGGTTATATCACCAGCATGTTAGACTACAAATTGACAACACCACTGTGGTAGCATATATCAACCATATGGGTGGAAACAAACCGACATTATGTGACAATCTGGCCAACACAATTTGGCAATAGTGTATCCAGAGAGAGATATTTGGATATCAGCTACCTACTTACCAGGTAAACTAAATTTAGTGGCAGACAACAGGTCACGCAAATTCAATGAAAACACTGAATGGATGTTGGATAAAAATGTATTTGCTGAAATTACAGCACGGTATGGAACACCAGATATCGACCTATTCGCATCCAGGCTCACACCAGCTATCGAATTATGTTCATGGGAACCAGAACCTGGGGCAGTGGCAACAGATGCATTTTTGCTGCATTGGGGGATTGTTTATTTATGCATTCCCTCCTTTCTGCCTCATCAGTCGGGTATTTAGGAATATACAGCAAGACTCCGCATCTGGTATTTTGATAGTACCCGATTGGCCTACTCAACCATGGGTCCCGGTGATACTCGACATGGTATAAGAACCATGCATCACCATCCATCATAGACCTAATTTACTGGTTCATCCCACAACAAGGGGAAGTTACCCATGTCATAATTATATAAACCTATTAATTTGTAGAGTTTGAAAGCACCTCTACTACACCTGGGACTGACGGACCGAACAGTGGATATTATTTCAGCGGCCCACAGACAGTCCACCAAAAAACAGTACTTGGTGTCATCAAGAAATGGGAAGTACTGTCACAACAATAAACATCACCCACAGATCTATGAACATCCCGTCTGTTCTGGAATTCCTGGCAAGCTTCCATTACGATGAGAGGCTCAGTCATAGTGCCATCAACTGCGCCAGAAGTGCTCTGTCAACAATTGTGGCAAGGAACAGAGCGGCATTCTGTTGGGACACACCCTGGTAACCAAACTCATGAGGGGCATTTTAATGTTAATCCCCCAAGAACCAGGTACTCCCAAATATGGGATGTGAGCATTGTACTGAACATGTTAAGAAACTGGTCTCCAGCTACAGCTCTGTCTCTACAGAAACTGACTATGAAAACAGTCATGCTGATGGCCTTGGTCACGGCACAAAGGGTCCAGTCACTACAGAAACTAAGGCTGGACAACATGACTATTTCATCTGGAAATTTAACTTTTCACATCAATGAATTAGTCAAACAGAACAGACAGGGGTCAGCAGGCCTAAAAACAGAATTCAGGGCCTACCCGACAGATGATCGTCTCTGTATTGTAACACACTTACTATTATATATGGAGTATACTAAGATCATCAGAGGGAAAGAAATGTCACTTTTAATCAGGTACAAACAGCCACTCAAAACAGTGACAGTCCAGACCATCTCTAGATGGCTAAAACAGGTCCTAATAAAGGCTGGAGTAGACACTAGCATTTTAAATCTCACTCCACCAGGGCTGCAGCTACATCGGCAGCTATGAAGTTGGATGTTCCTATGGACCAAATCCTCAAGACAGCAGGATGGTCAACGGAGAAAACTTTCCAACGATTTTATAACAAACCAGTCATTGAACCTGGAACATTTGCAGAAACAATTTTAAGTTCTGTAATATAATTTACCCCATAAATAGGGGCTATAATTTGGTGTTAATATATTTATCGTTGGGTTTTCAATATCGTATTGATGTCTAATGATGTTAACACTATTCTCCCCATAATCAAGGCAGATGGGATGCATGGACTCGTTTCCACGGCATGAAATCACAGAGCTTTAAAATCTTCACGTAGTCACTCACGTGACTCCGAAGTAAAATAGTAAGATCAAACGAGAACTTACCAGTTTGAAGTTTGATCTGTATTTTATGAGGAGTTACGATGAGGGATTACGTGAAGAACCCGCTCAGTGCGCAGGCGCGGCATACTTCCAAGCAGCGGTGTGGAATCACAGATAGACACAGTTATTTTGAAGTAAACATAGTAAAGATAAGGAGACATCAATTTATTAGTTTGATCCATATAATGAGGGTGGGAGCGGAGGGCACGTAATCCCTCATCGTAACTCCTCATAAAATACAGATCAAACTTCAAACTGGTAAGTTCTCGTTTAATCTTACTATTTTACTTCGGAGTCACGTGAGTGACTACGTGAAGATTTCAAAGCTCTGTGATTTCAAACCGTGTAACAGTTTCATTTCACTCACTGCCGAAGTTCTTGAGGGAGGAAGTGTTATCGTAATGAACCAATGAGTCTATTTGTGGAAAAACACAATGGTATTTTTTAAACAATAACAACAAAGAATTAAGTTGCTCCCCTGGGCTTAAATTAAATATTTGCAGTTCGTAAATCTTTACTGCAAATAAACCAGGTTTTGCCAACGGCTTATTATAAAATTTCTGAACGGTCTTTTCCCTTCCCACCATCCTGCTGTAGCCAGGATGTGGTGTATAGGCATGTCCATTCTTTAGCCGTCGACATGGATGCTGCCCTGGTGGAATAAAATTTGTACATGTTAGTGTTTATCCCAGCAGTTTCTAGCACCTGCTTGAGCCATCTCGCAATGGTTTGGCTCGTACCCCACCATAAGGTTTTTGTGACTGACCCACAAGGCTTTTCATCTCCCTCGAATATTCTGGTTGTGTCTATGTAGGATAGTAGGTAGGTCATGGCACATAACCGTGGTTCTGGTGGGTAAGCCACGACTGGATTAGGTGTTCCTGGTCTGCTCTGTTTGACCAGTCGCTGGATAACGACAGATCTGGTCTGGAGCTGTGATCATGTTGTCCAGTCGCAATAGGTGTAGTGACTGGACCCTCTGAGCGGATACAAGTGCCATCAACCTAAGCGTCTTTAGTGTAGCTTGCTCGAGGCCGGGGGATCTGGCTGGTGGCCATTCCCTGAGATATGTCAGGACCACACTGATATCCCAAATATGAGTATACCTGGGCTTAGGGCTTGATATTGTAAATGCCCTTCATCAGTTTTGCCACCAGTGGATGGGATCCCATCGCCTGTTGTCCTGCCGCTGGTTTGAGATAAGCAGAAAGAGCACTCTGCGCTGTGTTGATGGCACTGTAACTGATCCCTACATCGTGGTGTAGATGGCCAGGAACTCCAGTATGTTGGTGGCTGTAGCTGTTGCGTATGTTGTCCATGTTTCCTGGCAGTACTTCTCCCTTTTTTGATGCTGGTTAAGTACTGCCTCTTGGTGGATGTTCGAAGGGATGCCGACATGGTGGTGATGGTTTGTTTGGACAATCCCAGTTCCAGGTAAGGTCTGTTCAAACTTGCAACCCTGGCGTTTAATTTTCTCATGGCATGGGTGTTTAGCTTACCTGGTAGGTAAGTAGCTGATAGCCAAATATGTAATTCGACATACCATTGCCAAATCATGTTGACCAATTTGTCGCATGATAATGATTTTATGCCACCCATATGGTTAATAAGCCATCACCGTAGTATTTATCAATTTGTAACCGAACATGCAAGTGCTGCATATTAGATACATATGCTTTTAAACCATAAAAGGCGCCCAACATCTCTAGATAGTTAATGCCCAGTGTTAGTAGTAATGATGACTCTAGTTTAGTCCATCTACCACTTGTGCTGGATATGGAGTTAGTCGCTCCCCAGCCTTGAGCACTGGCATCTGTTTGAATAACTAAAGTAGGGTTAGTGATAAAAATAGGGCTGAAACTATGCCAAACGTTTTCTGCCCACCACTGTAGCTCTGATATTGCTTCAGTGGGTAAGTTCATGACACGATCATAGTGACCTGTATGTCGTTTTATTGCCCGTACCTTTGCTCTCTGTAAAAATTTTGATAGTGCAAAGGTCCGAATTGTGTAGCCGGAAATGCTGCTACCATTTCCCCAATTACTCTTGCTACTTGTCGAATAGTTGGTCGCTCGTTGACCATTAATTTGTTGCATGATTGTGCTAATTCAACCATTTTTGCCTTTGGCAAGGTAACAGTCATATGGACTGAGTTAATTGTGAAGCCCAGGTAGTCCATGATAGTGGATGGCTTCAACTTAGATTTATCTGGATGTAGGACGAACCCCAGAGTTTCGAGGAGCTGTTTTGTAGCTGATACTGCTGCCACAGCCAATTCCATCGTTTTCCCTACTATGAGAATATCCTCCAGATATGCCATGACAATATGTTTTCTTAGTATTGCCATGGCTGGGTTCAATATTTTGGTGAATAATCTTGGGCTGAAGTTCGCCCATAGGGCAATGCTTTGTACCATCCAGATAAATTTTAGGTATCTGCGATGATCCTTGTATATGGGTACTAGATAGTAAGCATCTTTAAGATAAATGCTTGCCATTAAGTGTCCTTTGGAATTCAGTTGTTTGGCAGTAACATATGTCTCCATTTTGAAATGTATATACTTAACAAATTTGTTTAGTGATGTTAAGTCAATGATGATGCGACAGACACCATCTTTTTTGGTTTTAGTGAATATATTCGATACAATTTCCAAAGGTTCATGTTTGGTCTTTTCGATGACCCCCTTTGTGATAAGTCTCACCAGTTCAGCTTGTCCCTCACGTTTCTCTTTGACGGAGGGAGAAATACCCTTTGGGGCCATTGTTGAATTGGCGGCGTTTTTTCTGACATGAATTGTATTTTATATCCTGTAATGTTGTTGAGTATATACTTGTCACTCGTGACCATACCCCATGCTTCTTTAAACAAGTGTCATCTCCCCCCTGTTAATAAAGCACTCTTATTCTCTATATGCTGGTAGGGACCAGACCCACCTACCTCCATGGTTATTGGCGATTCTTGTTTCTTCATTTTCCTGAAGATTTTGTTCTGACGTGCTGGCGATGTTGGGGGGAGGCACATTTTCCAGAGGGTCCGCTGCGGGCCCTGATCTGAAAGATCTTTGGGGATAATGTGCGGACCCCAAGCGTTCACCAGTCCCATATTGCGGACGTCGACTGGTGGATGCCGTGGGGTGCTGCCACTTGGGTATCGGAGGTCTTGGTTTGCTCGTCCCGGGGCCTGCCCTCATTAGGCCGAAGGTTTTTGATGCTTCCTGCATCTCCTTCAGTTTTTATTGAAATCTTTCCCAAATGGCAGCGCGTCCGTCTCCGCAGCTGGGGCTTTACACAAGCCAGCAAATTTGGGATTGAGGGCAGGTCTTATGTTTCCCTCCGGAGATTGTTGATCTCAAATTGTGTGGTACACATTAATGCCAGCACATCCTGTTGGCAGGTATCCATCTCCGTGGTCTCCACGGAACGAGCAAAGGCTGTGATGGCTGACGTCAGGAGCCTTAGGATCCGCTGTAGCTTGAGTTCTTGGGTCTGGATGTGTGACCCACATGCCCCCAGATTTGGCTATTGACACTTTTTACTTTGAGGGCCTCACCGTTTTCTGGTGCTGTGTTGTTTCAGCACCTCAGCGAGCACCTTTTCCAGTAATGGTTGATGCTGGCCGCCATTCTTGGTTCCAGCGGTGCTCCAGCCCGTGGGGTTGCTACAAGCGGTCCATCACACCCAACAGCTCTTCATGTTCCTGCACCCCTGGCATACTCCCGAATTCGTCCGCCTGCCCCTGTTCCAGACCAGCCCAGCCCTGGTCACCAATGCTAGCCTCCAGTAATGAGGGAGCAGAGGGCAGTGCATGAGGCACTGTGGAGGGGGTGCCTGACCTCCCTCCGCGAGAGCGCTCTTTCTGCGCATCTCGCTGGAGCTGCTCCAATTGCTGTTGGATGCAGCTCAGGCGGCTGTCTCTCCTACATTTAGGTGGAGACATGTCCCCGTCCGACGAATCGGACGCCACCGGCCGGATGCCTGTTCGGATGGCTAGACATCCAGCCCGCAGTTCAGGCACTAGCGGGACTGGGCTCGGCGCGGTGATGGGGATAGCGGGCGACCGGTAATTGTTCCTACCGCCTGTTGCTGCCCCCCTTGCAATGGAACGCTCCTCCGCTGGAGTCGAGCGGGGGACAGGTTCTTCTGGAGCTTTTGCCTTGTAGATGCGAGAGCGCCCCTCAAGCAGCGCGTCTCGCAGGCACTTGCTCCGTGAGCCGCTCCAGCGGCTCAGGCGGCTCTCTCTCCCCCCATGCGGGTGGAGAGACGTCCCGTCCGACATCGGGAACACCTGCCGGATGCCTCTCGAGTGGCTATGCGTCCAGCCCGCTGCTTCAGGTACTGGCGGGCTGGCCTCGGCACGGTGTCGGGGAATTACGGAACACCGGGTCGCTCCTACCGCCTGTTGCTGCCCCCCTCCCCAACGGGAAAACGGGGGACAGTTTTGTTCCAGAGCCTTTTTCTCTGCCTGTAAAAAACACAAGCAGAAAAAGGCTCACCTGTAAAAGAAAACCCGACCTCAGGATACTCACCTGACGATCCGGTTCATCCTGTAACGGGACAGCCTAAATCCCGTTGCAAGCCGCTGTTGTACTGCTGGCGTAATGCCGCGCCTGCGCACTGAGCGGGTTCTTCACGTAGTCACTCACGTGACTCCGAAGTAAAATAGTAAGATTAAACGAGAACTTACCAGTTTAAAGTTTGATCGTTATTTTATGAGGAGTACCGTTGAGGGATTACGTGCCCTCCGCTCCCACCCTTGATCATATACTCAACTGGTATCTCTTCTCTAATCTTACTATGTTTAGTCATTACAGTTATCTGTGATTTCACACCGCTGCTTTGAAGAATGACACGCATGCGTCCTGGCGGGATTCTTCACGTAATCCCTCAACGTTACTCCTCATAAAATAACGATCAAACTTCAAACTGGTAAGTTCTCGTTTAATCTTACTATTATACCTTTCCAGCTTGATTGGAAACTAGTTATTGAATTTAGTTTAGAGATTTTGTTTAGAGATACAGCACGGAAACAGGCCCTTCAGATCACCGAGTCCGCACCGACCAGCGATCCCCATACACTAACACTATCCTACACACCGTGGACAATTTATAATTTACAGAAGCCAAATAAATCTACATACCTGTATGACTAGAAGCTGGTTATTGAGTTTAGTTTAAAGATTTTGATTGAGAGATACAGCAGGGAAACAGGCCCTTCGGCCCACCGAGTCTGCGCCAACCCATAATCACCCATACACTAGTTCAATCCTACACACGGGGGATAATTTACAAAAGCCAATTAACCTACAAACTTGCAAATCTTTGGAATGTGGGAGGAAACCAGAGCACCCGGAGAAAACCCATGCGATCAAAGGGAGAACATACAAACTGTGGTCAGGATTGAACCCGGCCCTGTGGCGCTGTAAGGCAGTAACTCTACCGCTGTGCCAACGTGCTGCCCTAGAGTTAACCGGCTGAGCCATGGTACCTCAGTTTTTTTGGTTGCGGTTATAGAGTACATGATATGTTTCAGGTGACATCTGCCAGCGCTACTGTTGACCAGCGTGTGTTCTGAGCACCCCAGCGAGACTCCAGCGAGACTCTTACACACACATTCTATTCCCAGCTGCTTTGTGTTAACTGAACCTCCACAGGATAAATGTAACTTTAATAAGACGCCTCAGCAATATTTTAAAATTAATTTCACACAGATCTCCCACGTTTGCCCATTACCCATATTGTTATAAAGTGCGTGAGACATATGTGTTGTTATATATAGAACCGTTATGAAATTTAACTCTCTTGAAGCCCAAAGGAACACATAAAAGTTTTTGTTATGTCTACCATTAGGCTCTGGACTTTGAGCTTCACACCTCAAAGGTCACTGAAGTTCAAGGGTAATATCCCTTGAAGAATGCTGCGTTTTACCATTGAATGCTGGGGATCTCCATCAGTGGTCTACACTCCGAGGGAAGGTGAAGATTGGAACAAGAATATATGATGATTGGAACAAGAATATATTAGAATTATAGTATGGAAATACACTCACCTGAAAACAATGCACGGGATACACAAGACCAACCATGTACAGGACCAACACGATATCGAGGAAGATATCTCCATCTAGAGAGTCTGAAGAAGGGTCCTGACCATGTTCTCCAGGGATGTAGCCCTTGCATTCCCTCTCCCTCTGTCCCTCCCCCACCCTAGTCATCCTATTAGTTCCTCTGTTTATATCCACTCATTATCACCTTTTCCACTGTCAATGATGGACCATCGTGGACTCTACCTCTCCTTGATCATCGTCACTGGCTTTGATTTGATTTATTCTTTTCATTCCTTTCATTCATTTGTTCTTTTTTTACCTTTTCATACCTCTGGTCTCCCTCTCCCCTGACTCTCAGTCAAGAAGGGTCTCGACCTGAAACGTCACTTATTCCTTTTCTCCAGACATACTGTCTGACTCGCTGAGTTACTCCATCTTTTTGTGTCTATCTTCGGGTGCAAACCAGCATCTGCAGTTCCTTCTCACACACTGCTGCCTGACCTGTCGAGTTACTCCGACACTTTGCGTCTTTTTTTTGCAAGCCAGCATCAGCAGTTCCTTGCTAACGGTGATCATTACTGTGTGTTATGACTTACAATTTAACATGTTAGTAACCCATTTGTATATGTTATACTGAACATCAAACTTCACTGAATAGAATCTGCGCAGTAATTTCACGTATAAATACAGGGCATTGTAGTGCGGCTTGCCAGGGAATTCCAGCCCTCCCAAACTTCGGAGAAAATGAATGATTAATTTATGTGTCATCTTGGATGATTAAGTGACAGCAGCAGGAATCTCGATTTGACCGTGTGGTCCTAAACATCTGTAAAAAATACCGCGATGGTCTGGAACCAATTCCGAGCTTGAGACTACAGATAATTTAATTTGTCAGCTCTAAATAAATAAACTCGCCCCACTGTTTGGCTAACATCAGCTGAGGGCGGCATTAGGAGGAAACACTATTCTGACATTCAGAGCTGAGAGGTCATCGGATTTTCACTGCCACATAGCGGGATGTTCAAAATGATTTGGCAAAAAGATTTATGAAGTGTTTGCAAGAAATCAAATTTCAGTTGTAATTTTCCCATTCATTTTATATTTAATAGTGACTTAAAATGTTTTATGCATGAAATAATGCTTTGGGTTTTATTGCACTGGTTTCACGTAGCTATATATATACACAGTGGCCTCCATAATCTTTGGGACAAAGACCCATCATTTATTTATTTGCCTCTGTACACAATTTGAGAATTGTAACAGAAAAAAAATCATTTGTGATTAAAGTGCACATTGTCAGATTTTAATAAAGGCCATTTTTATACATTTTGGTTTCACCATGTAGAAATTACAGCAGTGTTTATACATAGTTCTCCCATTTCAGGGCACCACAATGTTTGGGACGCAGCTATATTGTGTAAATGAAAGTAGTCATGTTTAGTATTTTGTTGCACATCCTTTGCATGCAATGACTGCTTGAAGTCTGCGATGCATGGACATCACCATTTGCTGGGTGTCTTCTCTGGTGATACTCTGCCAGGCCTGTATTGCAGCCATCTTTAGCTTATGCTTGTTTTTAGGGCTAGTCCCCTTCAGTTTTCTCTTCAGCATATTAAAGACGTGCTCAATTGGGTTCAGATCGGGTGATTGACTTGGCCACTCAAGAATTGACAATTGTTTAGCTTTGAAAAACTCTGCTTTAGCAGTATGTTTGGGACCAATGTCTTGCCGTAGAATGAACCTCCGGCCAATGAGTTTTGAGGCATTTGTTTGAACTAGAGCAGATAGGATGTGTCTATACACTTCAGAATTCATTATGCTACTACCATCTGCAGTTGTATCATCAATGAAGATACGTGAGGCAGTACCTTCAGCAGCCATACATGCCCAGGCCATAACACCCCCACCACCGTGTTTCACAGATGAGATGGTATGCTTTGGATCTTGGGCAGTTCCTTATCTCCTCCATACTTTGCTCTTGCCATCACTGATGTAAGTTAATCTTTGTCTCATCTGTCCACAAGAACTTTTTCCAGAACTGTGGTTGCTTTTTAAAGTACTTCTTGGCAAACTGTAACCTGAGCATCCTATTTTTGCGACTAAAGTGGTTTGCATCTTGTAGTGTAGCCTCTGTATTTCTGTTCATGAAGCCTTCTGCAGACAGTGGTCATTGATCCACACCTGACTCCTGAAGAGTGTTTCTGATCTGTCGGGCAGGTGTTTGGGGTGTTTTATTTATTATCGAGAGTCATCAGCTGTGGAGGTCTTCCTTGGCCTGCCAGTCCCTTTGCGATTAGTAAGCTCACCAGTGCTCTCTTTCTTCTTAATGATGTTCCAAACAGTTGATTTTGATAAGCCTAAGGTTTGGTTGATGCCTCTAACATTTTTATTCTTGTTTCTCAGTCTCATAATGGCATCTTTGACTTTCATTGGCACAACTTTGGTCCTCATATTGATAAACAGCAATAAAAGTTTCCAAAGGTGAAGGAATGACTGAAGGAAAGACTCGTTGCTGAGAGCTCTCTTATACCTGCATTAAGGAGGCAATTAAACACACCTGAGCAATTACAAACGCCATGTGTCCCAAACATATGGTGCCCTGAAATGGGGGGACTATGTACAAACACTGCTGTAATTTCTACATGGTGAAACCAAAATATATAAAAATGGCCTTTATTAAAATCTGACAATGTGCACTTAAACCACATGTGATTTTTTTCTATTACAAATCTCAAATTGTGGAGTACAGTGGCAAATAAATAAATGAAGGGTCCTTGTCCCAAACATTATGGAGGGCACTGTATAATTTATAGTGTACCAAATCGTTTAACTTGATGGGAAAAGGGTCCGGACATAAAATAGTGACAAGTTTTTGTGAAATAAATGGCATTTATAAAGGCACATAAATTGCCCGCTAACAAGGTCTATTGTTTCTTTCAGCTTTACAGCTAATTCATTACCATTAATTGATGACTTTTGAGCTTGGTTCTATGGTAACAAGGTTAATTTAATGCATTTGACTCAGTAATAACCGGCTTTGAATCTCAGGAATTACAGGATTTACTTCTGATCACATACAGCTTGGTAGATTTAGATTTGCATAATGCCTTTCATAACCTTCAAGCACTTTCACAGTAAATACTTTTCAAATGGGGCCGTATTGTTAAATAGGAATTTTGCAACAATGTGTATGCAGCAGCCTCCCACATACAACAATTTAATGATACTAGCACCTATTTTTATTGGCAATGCTTGATTGTTAAATATTGAAACATAGAACAAAACAGTACAGCACAAGAACAGGACATTCGGCCCACATTCGGCCCACATTTGGTCCGTGCCGAACATGATGCCAAGACCATCACTTACCTACTTGCACATAATCCATATCCCTCCATTCCCTGCATATCAATATTCCTATCCAAAAGTCTTTTAAATCCCACTAATGTACCTGCTTCAACCCCCACCCCTGGCAGTGCGTTCAAGGCACTTACTGTCTTCAATGTAAAAAACTTACCTCACATATATCCTTTAAAATTTGACCCTCTCACCATAAAGCTAGTGTTTGATTTTTCCATCCTGGGGAAAAAGGTTCTGATTGTCTACCCCATTTATGCCTCTCATAATATTATATCCTTCTATCAGGTCTCCTGCTACCTTGGGCATTACAGAGAAAACAATTCAAGTCTGTCCAACTGCTCCCTGTAGCTAATGCCCTCTAATCCACGCATCATTCTGCTAAACCTCCTCTGCACCCTTTCCAAAGACTCCACATCCTTTCTGTAATTGGGCAACCAGAACTGCACCAAATACTTCAAATGCGGCCTGACCAACGTCCTATAAAGCTGCACCGTGACCTCAAATATTGGTAAGAATTGGTAAGAACATCAACAGATATTGGTAAGAACATCAATGGATAACATCGTTGTTCTTCAGTATAACACTTAGCGATCTTATGTACATCTCTAACCCGTAGAAATATAGAGTTGCAGATGTTGGTTAACACACAAAAGAACACAGTGCTGAAGTAACCTAACCGGTTAGACCGTATCTCCGGAGAACATGGATAGGTGATGCTGTGGGTCGAGACTAAAGAAGGGTCTTGACCCGAAACGTTACCTGTCCACCTTTCAACTCTGCCTGTCCCGCCGGGTTAACCAACAGCCCTGGACTGACGGTCTGCGCTGGCTGTAAGCCTGGGGCCGCCACTGCTCCGGGCCGGTGTCCCGTCAGTCCAGGGTCACCCCGGACGTCTCCGGCCACTCCCGTGACAGGGATGGAACACTCGAGAGGGGACGGGGACGGTCCAGTAGCAATTCAACAGTGCTTGGAGGCCGGAGACCCGGGTTCGATCCTGACTACGGATGAAATGCAGGTCTGTATACATGCAGCAGCACAGCTGCCGAGAATGTTTATCGCGAGTGACCTATGACCTGGGCATGCGCAGTCTTAATACCAAACTCGCTTATTGGCTTAGGTAAAAGTTATGAATTGTCCCTAGTGTGTAAGATAGTGCTAGTGAACGGGGATCGCCAGTCGGCGCAGACTCGGTGGGCCAAAGGGCCTTTTTCCATGCTGTATCTCTAAAGTCTAAAGTAAAGTCTAAAGCTCCTAGTTTTGGGAGACCCTGTCAACACCTGAGGTGTTGGTTATTTCTTGAATACCTACTGCCTTCATCACTATTGTTCCAGTACAAAGGCATGATAGTCATAGAAACATAGAAACATAGAAAATAGGTGCTGGAGTAGGCCATTCGGTCCTCCAAGCCAGCACCGGAGGACCGAATCATCCAAAACATTACCCCGTTCCTGCTTTCTCCCCATGTCCCTTGATTCTGTTAACCTGAAGAGCTCTACCTAACTCTCTCTTGAAAACATCCCGTGAATTGGCCTCCACTGCCTTCTGTAGCAGATAATTCCACAGATTCCCAACTCTCTGGGTGAAAAAGTTTTTCCTCATCTCAGTCCTAAATGGCCTACCCCTTATTCTTAAGTGTCATGGAGTCATACATCCATGACAAACAGGCCCTTCAGCCCAACTTCCCCAGGCCGACGAACATGTCCCATCTGCATTAGTCCCACCAGCTTGCATTTAGCCGATATCCTTCTAAACCTTTCCTATCCACGTACCTGCCCAAATGTCTTTTACATGTTGTGATATTACCTGTCTCAACTACCTCCTCTGGCAGCTCGTTCAAAAAAGCTGCCGCTCAGGTTCCTATTAAATCTTTCCCCTCTCAACTCATACATACAGCGTGGAAACAAGCCCATCGGCCCAATTTGCCCATGCTGACCAACTCTCAGCATTTTGCCCCTATGATGGTTTGCAATAGTGTTAAACTGCACAGTCCACTAACAAACACCCAATAATAACAGCTGTGAACCTACTAACAATCCCTCCACATGTGCCCACTGATCTCTTAGAAAGCAATGGTTAAAGCATTTAGCAAAGGGGTAAAATCATAAATTATATCCATACCCTTAGTTTGACATTCATGCTGGATTAATTAAAAATCCCAAACCCCTACACAGCAGATGAAGCCGCGTTAAACGTATACAAACCCTGTCGACTGCAGGCGTGCGTGTCATCACTCTCATTGTGCTGGTAGACCTCTGGATGTGCTCATACGACTTTGCAATGTGTGCTGCAGAGATAAGGGAATTGTGTGCCCAATAAACCAGACGGAATTACATGTTTGAGAAGCAGGTCTGACTTTTCTGGTGCTGATACATTCTCAGCCGCCGTCTCTCACAGATTTCCGGCCCTGTGCAATAACCTCAAAAAACAGGGACTTTATCAGAGGGAAATGCAATTTGGCTTTTAACTCCACTGTTGAGTTTATCTCCTTGGAAGTTAATTTTACACATTCCCACCTTCCAGCTTTTCCCCTCCAATAACCATAATCAATGGTACAGCCTCTTGTTGTCAATGCTGTGTAGATTCTAGGCTGGCCAACTGGTAATCTCCGTCACCGGGAAACCTGGCTCCTGAGAAAAGATGGTCACGGTGGCGCAGCGGTAGAGTTGCTGCCTTACAGCGAATGCAGCGCCGGAGACCCGGGTTCGAACCCAACTACGGCTGCTGTATGTGCGGAGTATGTACGTTCTCCCCGTGACCTGCGTGGGTTTTCTCCGAGATTGTCGGTTTCCTCCGACACTCCAAAGGCGTACAGGTTTGTAGGTTAATTGGCTTGGTAAATGTAAAAATTGTCCCTAGTGTGTGTAGGATAGTGTTAATGTGCGGGGATCGCTGGTCGGTGTGGACCCAGTGGGCCGAAGGGCCTGTTTCCGCACTGTATCTCTAAATAAAAAGCTTCAGTGAGAAGGTGATGACATTAGGGCACTGATTGTGGACCAGGTAATGCAGGAGTGCATCCTCTCAGTCCCCAGGTCACCACAAGCAGATAACCAAACTTGTAACAAAAATTGGCTTATATGGACAAACAAAGCTAAATAAATACAATACAATAATACTTTATTAGCCAAGTATGTTTTGTAACATACGAGGAATTTCATTCACCAAGTCAGTCATACAAATAAAAGCAACAGAACACACAAAATACATTTTAACATAAACATCCACCACAGTGACTCCTCTACATTCCTCACTGTGATGGAAGGGGAAAAAAGTTCAATTTCTTCCCTTCTTTATTCTTCTGCAGTCGGGGGCCTCGAGCCCTTCCATTGAGGCGATCTTACTCCCGTAACCGGCGGTCGGGCCCTCCACCTTGGGGCGATCAAGCTCCTGCAACGGGGGGAATCTCAGCTCCCCTGCGCCGATGATCAGACCCCGGGTCGGGACTAGTCGAACCTTCTGCGTCGTTGGAGCTGCGGACTCGGTCTCTATAAAAATTAGAACAGTGGGAGTGTTGCTTCATCTCAATAACTGGTCAGAACCTGGTCATCAGATTTGAGGTGTCTCGGTGCTGCTGTACTTGGTGCAGGTGTGACCCATTCCCCGCTCCACTACCCTGGTGATCACCCGAACCACCTTCCAGTTCTTCTGGGGACCCAAGATGGAGTGGATCTGGTGGTTCGCAATGCACAGGTCCTTGGATGGCAGGAACAAAAGTGTATCCTAGATTGTCTTCATCCTGACGACCACCTTTATGCAGTGTGTGGCTGCATAAAAGGCCTGTCCCACGAGCATGCGACTCCATGCGGCAAGCGCGACCTAACGTGGTCGCTTGAGCTGCACGGCTTCGCGGGGCCGATCCCACTTCGATCGTCGGAGCCGTATGGAGTTGTGCGGAGCTGGTCCCGACATCGCGCTGGGTTCCGAAAAACTGACCGTGTTAAAATATTCAGCGCGGCAACGGCCTGCCGGCCCGCAGCCGCCTCGACGCCGTACGCACCGCCTCGATGGGCGTGCGCAGCATCACGACGCCGTGGGACAGGCCCTTTAGGCTGTGGGACAGGCCCTTTAGGCTGTGCTGCAGTCCAAAGTATGTGGGCATCAAGTGTCTTTCCTCAGATTAGTTTAGTTTAGTTTTGAGATACAACCTGGAAAAGGATTTTCGGCCCACCATGTCCGCACCAACCAGCAATCACCTGTGCACTAGCTCTATCCTTCACACTGGGGACAATTTACAGAAGCCAATTAACCTACAAACCTTTCGAATGTGGGAGGAAACTGGAGCACCCAGAGAAAACCCACGCAGTCACAGGGAGAACGTACAAACTCTATACATACAGCAACCATAGTCAGCATCAAACTTGGGTCTCTGGAGCTGTGAGGCAGCAACCCCACTGCTGTGCCACTGTATCGCCCTAGTGTTAGCATTCTAATACCATTGCAAACAAATAGATGTTGCTCATTCAAGAAATGAGAAACTCCATCCGTGTTTAAGCTCTTAAAATGCTGCTTAAAATGGATAGTAACTATAATGCAAATAATCAAGGCCCACTAACGCATGTGATCCAACCACTTTACATTGCATTTGATTTTCCCTTCCACTGACTCCAATATGAAACTTTATTCGAACCACTGTAAATTGAATATTTGTCCTGAACCTACTGAGCAGGTTGGATTGAAATCACCTCTCTGTCCCTTTTTTATTTGCATTATTTTCTAAACTACAATATCTTACTTGGGGAGAGATAAATTTAGCTACATTAGCAAAAGTTTTGTACTTTGACTTTAAATGGAACAGAATATGTTAACCGCGTCTCGTTTCTTTGGTTCTCGTGAGGAATCAAACACTGAGGGACGATTTAACTCAATTAGCCGCAGAGTGCATCATTGTCCATCCATATTAGTTGAGATATGTATCATTGTCAACCTAACAAAGGCACTTCCTCACCAGCTGAATTGATCGAGTTTAATTGTAAAGATTTTGTTGCAAATCCTTTTGGGTATCAAAGGCCCATTGCTGCTTTGTGATTGGGCCCTCGAACGATCAGTGACTAAAGATATGAAATCCTATATTTCTTTCCAATAAAACTAGGGAAAGATAAATGAGCCAAAGGCTATCCATTTATACAATTGCTTCGATTTTTCTTGATCTGATTTAATAATCGCCATAATTCTCAAATTGGTGCAACTAATTGTTTTGCTCGAGAGAATGCAAGCAGTCCTTGAAAGACCTTGACCATGTTAGATATCAGGCTGGGTCTATCTGGTGTCACTACACATATTCCTTAAGATATGTGTAGGAGGGAACTGCAGATGCTGGTTTAAACCGAAGATAGACACAAAATGCTGGAGTAACTCACGGGACAGGCAGCATCTCTGGAGAGAAGGAATGGTTGACGTTTCGAGTCTAAACCCTTCTTCAATCAGACCCGAAACATCACCCATTCCTTCTCTCCAGAGATGCTGCCTGTCCCGCTGAGTTACTTCAGCATTTTGTGTCTATCTTCTTTAGGATATTGATGCTGTGGCTCACACTGACGACGCGTTAATACAACTACTTCAGAATTGCCCCAACACAAGCTCTGTCCTCACCTCTGTCTGTGTGGAGTTTGCATGTCCTCCATGTGACCGATAGGTTTCCCAGGGGTATTCTGGCACCAACTCTGTTACAGAAAACTTTAAAAAAAAAACACAAATAGCGTGTAAGACAATCAAGACTTTATTCAAAAGTACCAAATACAGTGATCACTGGGAGCAATCAATGAACAAAGATTCATCTGCTCCTTATAGTCAGACTTTCCTTTTGATGTTCTGTTTACCATAGCAAGCACTTTAGAGATTTTCCTTCTTCCAAATGGTCTTATTACAAATATACATCGCGCACCTCCGAAAGACACAGCAGAGTAAACACAGCCCAACTCCACACCATTACAGATAAGCAAATGTCCTGTTACCCTTTCGACCTTATTTTATTGTGTTTTGATTCCCATTTGTCCTTTGATACCAGAGAACAGAATCTGACTAAAGTAAACTTCAGTGAGTGTCAGTTACGCATGCTCAGTTTAAACCTTCTTTAAAGCACTAAGCGGGCATCAAACTCCTCATCCGTCTCCTGCTTCCCATGTGAATACCATCGTGCAGCAAGGGCAGCCGCCGGTTGGGCCTGGGCCAATGCTGTCCCCCTAGCCACCAGCGCCGCCGCCCTCCTCCAGGCGACCAAACCGGCTCTGCTGCTGCTGCACCTCAATGCCGCTCGGAACATGGCTGCTCGCCGGCTCCCCGCTCCTCAGGCCTGACACCGACGCCTGGGAACTCCAAAAAGGAATGAACACACTTATTGGATACGATCTGGTACCTGAACCCAAATTACTGATGCAGCCCTGAGAGCATGCCGTAGATTAAATGATCTACCTAGCGCAATCCGTATCCTCGAAGCAGTGAAGGATAAAGCCGGACCTCACAAAGAAATCTATCCGTACGTTATTCAAGAACTCAGGCCCACGCGAACTGAACTCGGAATTCCTACCCCAGAGGAGATTGGTCTAGACAAATTATAATATTGTACTTTGGTGAGTTTAGAATAGCACTGATTCAATATGTGTATGATTCAGCCAATTTAATGTTGTAAGGAGATATGCAAAATTTCAAATTTGTAGTTTTAAGTAAAATCACGTGTAAGAATAAAATCATGTACTAGATTGGCCAAAATTAAAAAAAAACTTATTTAAAGCACAGAATTATTATAATGCATGAAGAGGACTTTAAACAAGCACTCTACCTGTCCCTATCCCATTCTGTCTTCTTGAAGCTTTGCAATTTATCTTTGTCACCTCATATGGCTGAAGGCCATGTAGGTTGGTGGGATAGTTCATCATTACTATAAATTACCTTTAGTGTAACTGGGTGGGATGTAAAATTGGGAAGAGTTGGCCGGCACGGGGGCGCAGTGAGAGTCTTATAGAGCCTTATAGCGCCAGAGACCCAGGTTCGATCCTGACTATGGGTGCTGTCTGTAAGGAATTGCACATTCTCTCTGTGGCCAATGTATGTTTTCACCTGGTGCTCTGCTTTCCTCCCACATTCCAAAGACCAGTGGGTTTGTAGGTTAATTGGCTTCTGTGAATTGTCCCTAGTGTGTAGGATAGAACTGATGCACGGTTGATCGCTGGTCGGCATGGACTCGACGGGCCAAAGGGCCTATTTCGGAGCTGCATCTCTAAGTTAAACTAACCTAAACTAAAAATTACTTAAGAATCATGTGAGGCAGAACAATCCACAGGGAAATAATTGGGAGAGTGGGATTGATGGGATTTCCCTGAGAGCTGCAGGGACAATGAAAATAAATGTACCTGTTCCATTCTGAGAATATAGAACATACAACACAGGACAGTACAGCACAGGAACAGGCCCTTCGGCCCACAATGTCTGTGCTGAACATGCTAGCCTTGGTAAAGACATACAGAGGTTTATTGCACTAAAGGGTGATCCTGTTAGTTCGGGGGTGGAAGGGGGAGGATTGAGGTGCCTGGGGAACGTGTGAGGCAAGGTGGAAGGGGGAAGATCTACAATTTCCCCTTCCTTCTGAATATAACTTCCCTCTATCCTCTGTCCTCACATGATCTGGATCAACACCCACCAGCCTAGTCCTCCCACAGCCTCACTGCCAGCAGTCTAAAATCACTTTGCACAGGTACAGTAGATGCTGCTCATTCATGAAATTAGAAACGCCATCAATGTTTAAGCTCTTAAAATGCTGTTTAAAAGTGGATAGGAAACTACAATGCAAATTCTGTCATGCAAATAATGAAGGTAAACTGGCTCAGGAGATCCAACTATTTTGCATTGCGGTTAATTTTACGTTCCATTGACTCCAATATAAAATTAAATTAGATCCACTATAAATTGAATGTTTGTGCTAAATCTATTGAGCAGGTTGGATTCAAATAATCTTTGCATTCTTTTCTAAACTATGATATCCTACATAAGGAGAGATAAATCGAACCAATCCCTTCACCAACTAGAGAGCAGTCCTGAATTACTATCTACCTCATTTGAGACCCTCGGACTATCTTTGATCGGGCTTTACTGACTTCATCTTGCACTAAATGTTATTCACGTTATTCTCTTCGTCATGTACTTATACACTGTGGAAGGCTCGATTGTAATCAAGTCAAGTCAAGTTTATTCGTCACATACACATACGAGATGTGCTATGAAATGAAAAGTGGCAATGCAAAAAGACAAACTTTGTGCAAAAAGACAAACAAACAAAAAACCAAACAAACTACAAACAGAATCACATATTCTTTTACATATTAAATATTGTGGGCGGAAGGAAAAACATTCAGTAAAGTTAGTCCCTGGTGAGATAGGAGTTTACAGTCCGAATGGCCTCTGGGAAGAAACTCCTTCTCAACCTCTCCGTTTTCACAGCATGGCAACGGAGGCGTTTGCCTGACCGTAGCAGCTGGAACAGCCCGTTGCAGGGGTGGAAGGGGTCTCCCATGATTTTATTGGCTCTGGAGTTGCACCTCCTGATGTATAGTTCCTGCAGGGGGGCGAGTGAAGTTCCCATAGTGCGTTCGGCCGAACGCACTACTCTCTGCAGAGCCTTCTTGTCCTGAGCAGAGCAATTCCCAAACCAGATGGTAATATTTCCGGACAAGATGCTTTCCACCGCCGCTGAGTAGAAGCACTGGAGGATCCTCGGAGACACTCTGAATTTCCTCAATTGCCTGAGGTGGTAAAGGCACTGCCTTGCCTTACTCACGAGTGCTGCGGCGTGTGATGTCCATGTCATATCCTCAGAGATGTGGACTCCCAGATATTTAAAACAGCTCACCCTATCCACAGTATCCCCATTTATCCTCAATGGTGTGTACGTCCTCAGATGATGTGCCCTCCTAAAGTCCACGATCAGCTCCTTAGTTTTCTTGATGTTCAAAAGGAGGCTGTTGTCCTGGCACCAGAGTGCTAATTCAGCCACCTCCTCCCGGTAGGACCTCATCGTTATCTGTCACGTATTGTCTTTCAGCTGACTGGATAGCACACAACAAAAGCTATTCACTGTACACTTGACAATAAGCTGAGCTCAAACTCAATTTTGCTACATTAGCAAAGGTTTTGTATTTTGAGTTTGAATGGAACAGAACGTGTTAACTGAATCGTGTTGCTTTGGTCCTTGAGAGGCAACAAACACTGATGAGTGATTTAACCCAATTAGCTAAAGAGCGCATTTGCGTCAATCGACATTAGTTGAAATATGAATCATTGTCAACCTAATGAAGGCACTTCCTCGCCAGCTGAATTGATCGAGATAAATTGTGTGGATTTTGATGTGAATCCTTTTGGGTATCAAAGGCCCATTTTGTGAGTAGCTTCTCCATTAATCAGTGACTAAAGGCGTGAAATCCTGCATTTCTTTCTAGTAAAACTAAAGAAAGATAACTGGGCCAGAAGCTACCCCAATTTTTACTATTACTTCCATTTTCTTCATCTGGTTTTAGTGATTCCCAAGTTTTTTAGATTGGTCCGTGCAACTAATTATTTTGCTTTAGAGAATGCATACAGTCCTTTGCTTACAAATTGGACGTGCCGGTTGACTTATATTCCTAACTATTTTCACAGACATATGCGTTAACTGACTTGCCCGTGACTATCTCTTCACATACACTGGAAGATCTTAAATTATTGCCTAGTTGCTCTTCGATGATCATAACACTGTAAAAGTTATGGAACAGGATATGCACGTTGAATATTTCAGTGCAAGGATAAATAGGTCAAAGACTGGATCTGGCGGGTGGGAGTATGCTAACGACTAGCCAATGGTTCTGTGATAAGCCGCCACCTAATTGTAGATATGCGGCTGTTTAAGAAAGATCTGCAGATGCTGGAACAATCAAAAGTAGACCAAAAATGCTGGAGAAACTCAGAGGGTGAGGCAGCATCTATGGAGAAAAGGAGTAGGCGACTTTTCAGGTCAAGACCCATGCGGCTACATGTTCTTGACTGTCCTGCATGCAGTGCAGAAGTCAGGATTGTGCTGGATATATGTGTATTTCACCTTTGCAACCAGAGACATTCTGCAAGTTGAGCTGAAGATTCTTTAGTAACTTGTCAGTTTCTTTGTTGAATTAAATTAAGGCGCATGTTGCAATCAAAAGCGCTTGAACAAGTCTGGCGTCTTGCCCTTCAACATTTGCCCCGTTGACAAAAAATACACACCCCTATTCACCAGACTAAAGAATAAAATCTAAAGTAAAGAATTACAGTGAAGCAGCGATAGAGTTGCTTCCTTACAGCGCCAGGGAACTGGGTTCAATCCCGACTACGGGTGCTGTCTGAATGGAGTTGTACATTTTCCTTGTGACCTGCGTGGGTTTTCTCCGGGTGCTCTGGTTTCCACCCACACTCCAAAGACATACAGATTTTTGGTTAATTAGATTGGTATAATTGTAAATTGTCCCTGGTGTGTGTAGGATAGTGTCAGTGGGCGGGGGTCACTGAAGGTCCTGTTTCTGCGCTGTATCTCTAAAGCCTAAAGTCTAAAGTAAAAACCTTTACTCCCATTACTTAGAAACATAGAAAAATAAAAACATAGGTGCAGGAGTAGGCCATTCACCCTTCGAGCCAGCACCGTCATTTAATATGATCATGGCTGATCTTCCAGAATCAGTACCCCATTCCTGCTTTCACTCCATATCCCTTGATAACGTTAGCTCAAAAAGCTATATCCAACCATCTTGAAACATCCAGTGGATTGGCCTCCACTGCCTTCTGTGACAGAGAATTTCACAGATTCACAATTCCCTGGGTGAAACTGTTTTTCCTCATCTCAGTCCTAAATGGCCCACCCCTTATTCTTAAACTGTGACACCTAGTTCTAGACTCCCCCAACATTGGGAACATTTTTTCCTGCATCTAGCCTGTCCAATCCCTTAATAATTTTATATGTTTCTATAAGATATCCTCCCATCCTTCCAAATTCCAGTGAATATAAGCCCAGTCGATCCATTATTTCATCATATGCCAGTTCCGCTATCCCAGCAATTAACCTGGTGAACCTACGTTGAACTCCCTCAATAGCAAGAATGCTCTTCCCCAAATTTGGAGGCCAAATCTGCCCACTTTACTCCAAGTGCTGTCTCATCAGGGCCCTGTACAACTGCAGTAGGATCTCCTTGCTCCTACACTCAAATGGTCTCTGTACCTCATCACTGTACCTCATCCTGCTCGTAACCTCATCACCGCTCTTGAACCCTCTGTACCTCATGGAGGGACTGATAATACTGGAAGGGTGTTGGGAGCCTTGCGGCTGCTGATACTTCAGCCATGTGGCTTGCAAGTCGGTCAACTGTGAGGTGCAGGATGGAATCAGCACAACTGATCCAATAGTCCCATAGGGTGCTATTTTGTGTAGGGGCTCAAGAGTGAGACACGCACAAGAAACTGCAGATGCTGGAATCTTGAGCAAAGCACAAAGTGCTGGAGGAACTCAAGGGGCTGACACATTACTTTAGACTTTATCGATACTGCACAGAAACAGGCCCTCCGATCACCCCATACACAAACATTATCCTACACACTAGGGACAATTTACAATTTTACCAAAGCCTATTAACCTACAACCTGTATGTATTTTGAGTGCGGGAGGAAACCGGAGCACCTGGTGAAAACCCATGCGGCCACAGGGAGAGCGTACAAACTCTGACAGCACCCGTAGTCAGGATCGAACTGTGGTCTCCGCCCTTATTTCTTGAACAAAGTGCTGCAGGAACTTAGCGGATCAGGCCGCATCCTTTAGTCCGAAGAAGGGTCACCAGCTGAAATGTCTTCAGTTCATTCCCTCCCCAGATGCTGCCAGACCCATTCAGTTTCTCCAGCACTTTGTGCATTGCATGAGAGATCTCAAATTAAGTCCAAATTCTTTGCTCATTCAAATTTAACTTGACAAATTTGAATTAACATAGATTTGCAATTTATTTTCTGTACGTCCTACGCTAACAGACATTAACTAAATTCTACTACTGTTAGCTAATGTTAAGAGGGATAATATAAAATATTATTGGTTGTGCACCACAAGGTTCAGTGTTCAAAGTTTAGAATTGATTTAGAAGAAGGATTTATGTCCAGGATGCTCAAAATTGCAAATAATTTCAAACCAGGACTCGTCGCAAATGGTGGGTGTCAAGGAGCAGTATATTACATGGACGGCAAATTCAATCAGTTGGTGGAGAAATTACGTGTAATTTAATACGATGAAATGTAAGGTTATATCATTTTCTGCAAAGTGGATTGATGATGTGTTAAAACAAATGTACTTGAGATAACAGAGGGAAAAAAAGAAAAGTGTGGAAAATGAGTTGGCAAATCATTAAAACCATTTACAAAATGTTCCCATACCGGTTATTAATAAAGCAAACGAGATGTGGGACTATAGCAATAAATCCAAAGCGACCATTTGACCTCGGTGAGGCTATATCTGGAGTTCTTTGTGCAATTTTATTCTAAATCTACAGTAAGTGCCTCTTATGTTATTCAAAGGGATATGGAGGAGATCTAAGTGACAATTCTCATCATATGGTGGCATAGCAGCGCAGCGGTAGAGCTACTGCCTTACAGAACTAGAGACCCGGGTGCGATTCTAACTACAGGTGCTGATTACATAGAAACATAGAAACATAGAAAGTAGGTGCGAGAGTAGACCACCAGGTCCGTCGAGCCCGCACCGCCATTCGCTCATGGCTGAACACTAAACAGACACACTTACCCACAAACAGTAGACACAAGACACAGAACACAAGACACTACCCTCCCCTTTATACCGCTATCACCCCTCTCCACCCCAAGAACCTCGCGATCTCCTGGGGGAGGCAAAAAACCGGATAAAAACCCAGGTCCAATTCGGGAAAAAAATCCGGGAAATTCCTCTCCGACCCCAATCCAGGCGATCGACACTTGTCCAGGAGATCACTCAGGTCTTACTATACTAACCATACCTAGGTCCATATCCCTGCTCTCTCCCCGTAGCCCCTTATCCCCTTGGCAGCTAAAAAACCATCTATTTTAGTCTTAAATATATTTAAAGTTTCTGCTTCCACTGCTCCCTGGGGCAGTGAATTCCATAAATTAACCACCCTCTGGGTGAAGAAGTTCTTCCTCATCTCAGTTTTAAAAGAGCCCCCCCTTATTCTGCAACTATGTCCCCTAGTTCTAGTTTCCCCGATCATTGGGAACATCCTCGGTGCAGAGTGTGGAGTGTGGAGTTTGTACGTTCTCCCTGTGATCTGCTTGGGTTTTGTCCGAGATCTTCAGTTTCCTCCCACACTCCAAAGACATACAGGTTTGTAGGATAATTGGCTTGGTGTAGATGTAAAATTGGCCCTAGTGTGTGTAGGGTAGTGTTAATGTGCGGGGATCATTGGTTGGTGCGGACTCAGTGGGCCGAAAGGCCTGTTTCTGTGCTGGATCTCTAAACTAGGCTAAACTAAACTAAACTAAACTAAACTAAACTAAACTAAATTAAGCAAATAATACATGAAGAAAGAATGACCAAAGCACAAAGTGCTGGAGCACATCAGCGGGTCAGCCTGCAGCTGTGGAGGGATTGGATAGATGACATTTAGCTTTGGGACCTTTTTTCAGACTTATTGCCCCAGAGTCCCGAATAGGAACATCGCCTGCCCATTCCCTCTACAGATACTGCCTGACCAGCTACATTCCTCCAGTACTTTGCCTTTTGTTCCAGAATCCAGCATCTGCAGTTCCTTGCGTCTCCACGAAGAACGATTGTTTGTCCTGGATCTTCCCTCTTGTAAAAAATGATTTTTAAGAGGAAATTGGATAGAAATGGTTGTCATCTAATTAAGATTTCCAGGCTTGTGTGAATTATAACATAATAGTTCACATTTTAGTTTTGTTTAGTTTAGTTTAGTGATACAGTACGAAAACAGGCCCTTCGGCCCACTGAGTTCGCACCGACCAGCGATCCTCGCACATTAACACATACCAAGTCAATCAACCTACAAACCTGTACGTCTTTGGAGTGTTGGAGGAAACCGGAGCTTCTGGAGAAATCACACGTGGTCACGGGGAGAACGTACAAACTCTGTACAGACAGCACCCGTAGTCAGCATCGAACCCGGTTCTCTGGTGCTGTAAGGCAGCAACTCTACCGCTGTACCACTGTGCAGCGTGAATATAGTAAAAGAAAAGAGGGCAGGAAATTTAGGAAGTATTTTTATCACTAACAGGCCAATAAAGTGCCATCGTATCATATCGTATTGGACGTGGGCAGATCACCAATGGATAAGAAGTGTGTAGGAAGGAACTGCAGATGCTGGTTTAAACCGAAGATAGGCACAAAATGCAGGAGTAACTCAGTGGGACAGGTAGCATCTCTGGAGAGAAGGAATGGGTGATGTTTCGGGCCGAGACCCTTAATCAGACTGAAGCATGTCTGAAGAAGGGTCTTGACCCAAAACGTCACCCATTCCTTCTTTCCAGAGATGCTACCTGTCTCGCTGAGTTACTCCAGCATTTTGTATCTATAAGTGAATAAGAAGTTTCAGGATAAGAAGTTGCTCATTTAGGACAGGGATGTGGAGAAAAAATATTTACGGAGGTTTACGCAATTTTTGAACACTTTCCTTCAAGGATTTGTGGGTATTTGGAATTGCATTGATCCAAGTTTGTGTGATTGTTTTTTTAGGAAAGTTTTGTACCTCGGACACGGTGAATGCTTCAGCGGCACGGTGGCACAGCGGTAGAGCTAATGCCTTACAGCACCAGAGAACCAGGTTTGATCCTGGCGACGGGTGCTTGTCTGTACGGAGTTTGTACATTCTCCCCGTGAGCTGCGTGGGTTTTCTCCGTGATCTTCGGTTTCCTCCCACACTCCTCAGATGCACAGGTTTGCAGGTTAATTGGCTTGGTATAAATGTAAAATTGTCCCTAGTGTGTGTAGGGTGATGTTAATGAGCCATGGACACGTTGGGCCGAAGCGGCTGTTACCATGCTGTGTCTTTTAACTAAACTAAACACAGGGACAGCCTCAATCATATTGAATAATGCATCAGGTTCATAAGTCTTTCTGTTTAAATTCTAATTACGTTTTGAAAGTGCAACACTATTCTTGATTTTCTTCTTCTAGGATAAACTTGGAAGAGCTACTTTCATGCTGGGAGTGTACACACCTTCATGCCTGTACGGAATAGACATGAGAGCTAAAACTCTATGGAAAAACCTGGCAGCTTTAACAATGCATAACCATATATAGAAAAGATAATAGGATTTAAAAAAAAATAAAAAAATTAGGCATTGAGCACCTAAGCACATATTAATATTCAACAAAAAGGTTGTCTAGACCATTATAAACCACTTTGATGTTTGCTTGCATCTTCAAATGTTTTGTGTTGCTTGCAGGGCATGATAAATCTGCACTGATGCAATCAATATTCAATCATAACTGAGTGCATTAAAGCATTAGAAAGACTTATTTAGTCTCTGTATTGATTTCCTATTGTGTTTAGGTCTCGCATTAGAACCATTTCACCATTTACACTCTTCACACTTGACTCCACTGTATTTCCCTAACAACAGCAAAGTAAAGGCAGAGGCAATCGTTGCTTAAACCCCCCCCCCCCCCCCCCCACATAATAATCACCACTGCAAAACTTATTTTGATATTTAAGTCCGGACAGTGCTCTGTTCCTCACCTGACATGTTTTGGAAGTTATTTGCGCTGTCTGTCCTTAATCGCTTCCCAAATAAGTTTGCTTTCCAATCATACCTCTGAAAGTGAGGTGCATAGTGTAGATGGTGTAATCGTAGATAGCGAGCAAACTGGCCCTTCGCCCCAATTTGTCCATGCCAACCATGTCCAAGATCCACAGTCGAATACACTACAGCATTTATGTTCTCCTCAGAATCGTCAAAAAAACATCATACATATACAGGAGCAGCAGTGGGTTATTTGGAGACTGCTCACCATTCAATATCATCACAATACTTTTTCTGCAAACATGGTTCCCAATTTATTTTACCAAAAGTTCTTTGTGTAGGAAGAAACCACCGATGCTGGTTTAAACCAAAGATAGACACAAAGAGCTGGAATAAGTCAGCGGGACAGGCAGTATCTCGAACCGAAACGTCAGCCATTCCTTTTCACCAAAACTTATTTATTTGCAGCAAACACTTTGCTATGTTGTAAAAAATTGAAAGGAAAGAAGTTTGTCTTTTGTCATCAGCGAGCAACCTAGAATGTATATCAGTCTGAAGAAGGGTCCTGAGCCGAAACATCACCTCTCTATGATCTCTAAGAATGGCTGCCTGACCCGCTGAGTTACTCCAGCATATTGTATGCTTTTGTGTAAACCACCATCTGCAGTTCCTTGTTTCTACATAAAGATTTACACATGATAGTCCTCAATGATTTTTTTAAACTTTATTATCCATCTGCCACTTTCTCATGGCCTACAAAACCGCACGTCTTTGGAGTATGGGAGGAAACCAGAGCACCCGCAGGAAGCCGACGTGGTCACGAGAAGAACGTACACACTCCGTACAGACAGCGCCCGTAGTCAGGATTGAACCCGGATCTCTGGCGCTGTGTGGCAGCAACTCTACTGTGCCACTGTGTCACCCCAAAGGCTGTGAGTAGTAATTAAAAAAACTGAGAATGCAGTAAAATTCTACAGGTCAGGCAGCATCTGTGGAAAGAGAAAGTATTAGGATTTCAGGCCAAAACCCTACATAGAAAGCATTATTAGAAGCATCTGAGAGAGACTTCAGAAAGAAGGATCACATCTGATGAATGATTCACATGGATGTGGGAATCAAAACAACAAATTTAACTTTTTTTTTGTGTCTGAGAAGATTTGGTTTGTCCATGAGGATTCTCTTGGACTTCTACATTTGCATGAGAGAAAATAGTTTGACACAATAGTTTCTCAGCCAGTTATGGTTTCTGCTCTGCTCGTGACTGCCAGACAATGGTGAACACAGTCCAATCCATCTCAGGATTGTCACTTCCAGTTCATCTTCATGGTGCATTGTTTCAGGAAGGCTGTAAATATTCCTATTTATATTTAGTTACATTTTTTAATTTAAATCCTAAAATCTAGTTTATTTAAATTCAGTACGGAAACAGGCCCTTCATCCCACCGAGTCTGCACCGACTAGCAATTCCCACTAATAAGAGGAATGGGTCAGGCAGCATCTGGGGAGGGAATGGACAGATGACATTTTAAATTTATAACCAAGTGTATTAACCTACAGACCTGCATTTCTTTAGGGTCTGGAGAAACCGAAGATCTTGGAAAAAACCCACGTAAGTCACGGGGAGACCGTACAAACTCCATACATACTGCACCCCTAGTCAGGATCGAACCCGGGTCTCTGGTGCTGTAAGGCAGTAGATCTACCTCTACGTCACCATGTTACCTCTTCTACCTCCTGGGAAAAGATACAGGTGCTTGAAAGCGCAGACATCCAGAATTAAGAATGGCTTCATCCTCACTGTTATCAATCTCCTGAACTAATCATCTCTTTCAACCCATTTCCTAGAGGTACAGCCATGTATTCTTACTCTTAACTCTACATCATGTTATTTCACTTTAGTTTTTATTAGGACTACTTTAGATTGCACTATAATATTTGCATCATTTTGCTGATTTGCATTCGTCGTGGTATTTATTGTTGCATCTACAATTATCATGGAAAATATGCACTCCATGAGTTACACGTGAACGAGGAATTTCATTGCTCCCTGGTGTATATGACAATAGATTAATATCTGATTTGATCTTAGGAGGCAACACAAAGCACTAAAATAAATGAAAATCTTTCCTATTATTTCTGAACTGATTATTGTTGAATTTGTATTGTTACCTCAACCAAAACAAAAATTTGACTGAAACAAAAGGAGCAATCATTACATCAATCTTTTGTTGAGTGAAACCTTGTAAAACTAATTAGTTCTTGGCTGACTGCATGGGCCACCCAAGTTTGATGAAGTGAAGTTTCAAGATCAGATTGGCAGTTGTCCACAGCAATATGAATAGACTTGTTTTACCGTTTGGGTTCCATGATGTTTTCAGCAGTGGAAATATCTCATGTCCTATTCACACAATATGTCCTTAATGCACTCAAATTTTCAGAAATGAAGACAATACTATACCAGGTAAATTCAGGGCAATTAAGTACCTGTACAATCAAATGAGTTGCAGAGTATTCTTTGTAAAAGAATCATCTTGGTTCTCGAGAGGACCCGAGGTAAAATTAGCATATAATTCCAGGGTACAATTCTAGGCGAGTAAAACCGCTTTCTCACGGGGCGACTTGACGCAAGATGTAACCAGAGTGAAGTGGTCGTGGTCTAGCACGATATCACACGATATAACGGGGGGTAGATAAAGAGTTCCCACGGGTACTCGGCATTTCTGTTATTTGTGCGAGTGACTTGTCCGTCTTCCGAGCTTTCCCGTTAAATCTTGAATGAACATTGTGAATCCCCATTCATAAAAGAGAAGGTAATTGCGCAGGAGGGTTAATAATTGACAATCTGCTGCTGCCTGCCCGCTGAGTTAAAAAGTTCCCACGGTAGACTCACGATATTCAGTGTATCGTGAGTCTTGCGTGGGAACTTTTTAACTCAGCGGGCAGGCAGCAGCAGATTGTCGCTCCCTTTAGTTTCACCCCACTACACCCCTCTGCTTCCCGGCCATGTGTGTGACCCCTTCCCTCCCCTCTTCAGCTCCCCGCCCATTGCACCGGCGCGGGGGCTTTGCACTGTCTTCACGTCGGCGATGCCAGCAGGTCAGTGCCAGTCACCGGAGACGTCAGGACCAACGGGACACCGACCCCCAGGCCCACTGCAAGCACGGAGATCCCAGAGACCCACAGCCAGCAGCAGCCCAGGCCCGTTCCAACTCCAGAGGAACACGCTCCCCGTAGGGACAGAAGCTGATGGTGTGCAAGGTACGTCTTGTTCTTGGGGTTGCGGATGAGGGGGTGCAGCTCGGGCTGTGACGTCTCCGGCCACCCCCCTGTACAGGAGCTGAGACTGGGAACTGTGGGGTTGTTTGCAGTTGCTGAGGGAGGGGACAAGGGCGGTACAGTTCACAGTCTCAGCTCCAGTCCAGGGGGGTGGCCGGAGACGTTAGGACCAACGGGACACCGACTGCAAGCACGGAGATCCCTTGTCGCTTGCCACTTGTCGCCGTAGCAGCCCATCGGGGAGCGGATTCCTCTGGAGTTGGAGGGACAGGGAGACACAGCGGCTTTTGAGAATGGTGGGCAATCACTTCCAAAGTTCTGCCCACACAGTCAGTACACCTCTCCTACACTTGTCTCCCGCACTAAGATCATCTAGCAGAGAATGATCCCAGCCTAACAGCATGTTCATTCCAGATTACTCACCTTCTGTCCCCTCTGTCCAGCTTCCGGGTTCACCGTTCGCAGGAGTTCCCACGGTACACGCAAGAGTTATTACGGATATCGCACTGGCCACTACGTGCATATAATGTTGCAATCTTCAACCACAAGTGTACAAGTCACTCTTGGAGAAATTCAAACTTGCTTGAATTTTCTCCCGAGTCACCAAGTTACACGAGTACCTGCCGTTAGCGCCACGGTGGTCCACGGTAGTCCACGAATGCCGTACGGTTATCGCACGGGGTTCCCACGATGTTCAACTCTGGTTAACTCTTGCGTCAAGTATAATAGTTCTGAAACCTGTGAATTGAAATCTTTCCTGTCACTGACAGAATTCAGATTCCGTTCCAAACTTTATTCGAGCTGCACGGTGGCAAATCTGCCCTGCAGCACCAGAAACCTGGGTTAAATCCTGACCTCGGAAGCTGTCCGTGTGGAGTTTGCATGTTGACCACGTGGGTTTCCTTTGAGTGCTGCGGTTCTCTCCCACATCCCACGACGTGCAGGTTTTTAGGGTTAATTGGCCTCTGTAAATTGTCCATCGAGTGTAGGAAGTGGATGTGAAAGTGGAATAACATAGAACTACTGTGAATGGGTGATCGATAGTCGACGTGTATACATTGGGCTGAATGGCCTATTTCAATGTTATATCTGACAATTAAAACATTTTAGAAAAAGTATGTGATGTAGGTACATTTTGGGATGATTGTGGAATCTTCCACACCTATGTTGGTGATGGGAATTGGACAAAGGTGGCTGATATTATCAAGTGTTGCTCTTGAATGGTAGGCAAAGCAGAAAATACTTTTGGTGTTTACTCAGATATGCCGAATGATGTTCCAGATGCCCACCATTTAACAAAACAGGTGCTGCATGCAAATCCTCTTCCCCTCTTATGGCCTTTATCATCATTAGCTAAAGTTTGATTATCATCTTCCTGTTAATATGCTCAGCTGCTTCCTGAAGCTTGACACAGACTTGTCTGTGTGTCTGGGCTCTATTACTGTGCAATTTAGCTGTCCTTTTTTTTGATTAATCAACAGCTACGGCAGTGGGCTGCACGGTGGCGCAGCTGGTAGAGCTGCTGCCTCACAGCACATGAGACCCAGGTGCGATTCTGACCTCGGGTGTCGTCTGTATGGAGTTTGCACGTTCTCACTGTGGCCACGTGGGTTTCCTCTGGGTGCTCCGGTTTCCTCCCACATGCGGGTTTATAGGTTAATTGGCCTATGTAAATTGCTCATAGATTTAGTATGAACAGGTGGACAGCTTGGACTCAGTGGGCCGAAGGGTCTGTTTCCTTGCAGTATCTCTAAACAAAACTAAACCAAACTTATCTGTGTGTTCAGGATTTATTACTTTGGCAATTTTTTACTCTTTTTTTTGTTCATCAACATCCTTTGAGAACAACAGGAAGAGGATACACTGTCCTTAAATATTCCCTAAATATGGAATGTTCCATGCAAAATGTATATTAATGTTTTAAATGACAATAAAGGAATCTAATTCTAATTCTAATTCTAAATGTTTACAAATTAACTTCATAGGTTGAATCAACTGAAGTCTCTTGGCTATTGGTGTTTTGTTTTCCTGATTATTAATAGAATATCATTAAATGACTGTGTTCATATTTTATTTTATTGAATGAACTGATGGAGCTGGATTTAAATCTATACTCTTTATAATAAACGTTGAAATAGAATAATTACTTTTTACATGGAAAATGCAAAAACCAAAGTGAGGAAATATGTTGTAAAATAATGTTACAATTTAAGAATTACAGTGAAAAGGAAACAAGAAATAGATTACAGATGCCCGAAGGCCATTTAAATCGAGGACTAAATTATGTTTTTTGTTTAGTTTTGTTTAGAGATATAGCACAGAAACAGGCCCTTCGGCCCGCCTTCTCCGCACCGATCAGCGATCCCTGCACACTAACACTATCCTACACACAATACGGACAATTTTACATTTATAACAAGGCAATTAACCTACAAACCTGTATGTCATTGGAGTGTAGGAGGAAACCGGAGATCTCAGAGAAAATCCACACGGTCACGGGGAGAACGTACAAACTCCATACAAGACAGCACCTGTAGTCGGTTTCGATCCCGGGTCTCTGATGCTGTAAGGCAGCAACTCAACCGATGTGGCCCATTGGTTTTATGTTTTCTTGATTAATAATTGAATATAATTAAATGACCGTGTTCACATTTTTTTTAATCGTATGAACTGATGGAGCTGGATTTAAATCATAAACGTTGAAGTCAAAGAATCACATTATATATAGAAAGTGCATAAAGCAAGGTGAGGAAATATGTTGTTAACATTTTTTTACAATTTAAGAAGTACAGAGAAAAAGAAACATGAAATAGCTTACTGATGCCAAAGGACTGTTTAAATCGAGGACGTATCGAGCTTTCTCTCTGAAGCTGTGAGTCGAAAGCTTTCCAAAACCATTTAAACCAAAAGATAATTTAATGTCTCGTAGGTCAATAAATTTTCTGCAGAAAATGAAAAGGCTAAGTATCTCTGGACATTTGATTGATGGTTTTGTTAATAGCCACAGCTTTTATAGTGATCTGGCGGATAAATACCATTTCCAGGCCTCTCTCTGCCGGCATAAGGGACTAAGTGTAGTCAGTAGTTAGAGCTCAGTCCGCACAGTGATTTAATTGAAATGACGCAGCCCACAATGTCCCAATTCCAGCACAAACCCTACAAAATATGTTCCTTCAAATAATTAGCATCCATTTAATCTTCTTCCCCCTCCCCAACCTCAATCATTAAGCCATTTATTTAGTGAGTAACTGATTGATTCATCGTAAGAAGGTCAACGAATTTGTAGTAAGTTAATTACAGAAGTTTTAAAATGGGCCCCTTGTCTTCGCCATCGGAAAGCAGAAAAACAAACAGGCGTCTGCTCAGTATCCAGCATTTCCTGCTGCACCTGTGAGTGTTGGTTGTGGGTGTCCAGAATCTGATGTGCTGAGGAATGTGAGCAGATTTATGAGGATGTGAACCAAAACTGAAAATATCTAAGTGATTGTTAGACTGGAATTTACTAAATACACAAAACCACCCTCCGCTCTGACCAAGCATTACATTAATCAATCCGTGTTTAAGGGCCTGTGTTCACCTCGTTTCTAAATGGCCTGAGAGACGACACAATAGCGCAGCGATGGAGTTGCTGCCTTAAGGGGCTGTCCCACTGCGGCGACCTAATCTGCGAGTTTAGAAGAGTTTGCCCTCGAATCAAATTCGCAGCATGGTCGACACATGGTGCTAGGAGGTCACTGGAACTCTCCTTCATGCTCGATGGAAGTTTCGCATACTCAGTATATTGAAAATCTTTCCGCGAATAAAAATTGGTCGGCATGGTTCTTTTAAACTAGTCGTGCAGTGGAGTGGGTTGGCTATCTAGTTACAGTCAGTCAAGGGCAGCCGTAGGCAATCTCCTTCGCTGACCAGGCATTTAAATTGGCTAATTGGAGTTTTCAGGACCAAGGAAAACCGACCGGTAGGTAAAATGCCCGCTAAACTTTATTATCAGTTGTCTGGCTTCTTAAAAGTGTCTCTCTCATTCTCTCCCCTTCTCTCCCCTTCTATCCCCGTCTCTCTCCTTCTCTCCCCGTCTCTCCCCATCTGCAGTCATACATATAATAATAAATAACAAAACATACAATAAACACAAATTAACATCCACCACAGTGAGTTCACTAGGCACCTCCTTACTGTGATGGAGGCAAAAGTCTTAAAGTCTCTGGTCGAAGGAAGTCGAAGGAGGTCGTCTACATATTCGAAGGATGTCTTCAACATAATCTTTTTTCAAACTCTCCTAAACGCTTCTAAACTCACCAATTAGGTCGCCGCAGTGGGACAGTCCCTTTACAGCGCAGAGACCCAGATCCGATCCTGACTACGGGTGTTGCCTGAACGCAGTTTGAACGTTCTCCCTGTGACCGCGTGGGTTTTCTCCATCACTTTAAATTGGAGGCCCAATGCAAGTTGGAGGAACAGCACCTCTTACTTCTCTTGGGCCGCTTGCTACCCAGCGGCATGAGTATTGATTTCTCAAATTTCAAGTAACCCTTGCATTCCCTCTCGCGCTGTCCCTGCCCCGTCCTCGTCCTCCACTCGACTGTCGTCCTGCTTAGTTTTCCTGCTTGCTTCCCCACATTTTCACCTTTTCCACAGCCAACAATGGACCATTGTGGGCTCTCTGTATAAGAAGGAACTGCAGATGCTGGTTTACACCAAAGATAGACACAAAATGCTGGATTAACTCAGCTGGACATGCAGCATCTCTGATGGAAGGAATGGGTCGAGACCCTTCCACCTTTCCTTGATCATCAGTGCTGGCTTTGATTTGTTATTTTCATACCTTTCATTCATTTGTTCTTGGTACCTTTTCATATCCCTTGTTTCGCTCCCCTGACTCTCAGTCTGAAGAAGGGTCTTGACCCGATACGCCACCTATTCATTTTCAACAGAGATGCTGCCTGACCGGCTGAGTTGCGTACTTCAGCATTTTGTGTCTATCTTCTCATTGTCTAACCTGTCTATGCCTCTCATAATTTTATATAATTCTATCAAGTCTCCCCTCATTTCAGATTAACCTTAGCCTTTAATTCTTGGAGCCCAAATCAAAGAATACGACACTATTTCAGTGGAATTTTATGTCAAGCACATATATTCTGGGCCACCTTGGAGGTTGAGACCTATTGGAACTGCTTTGCTTGCATTTCTAAAATAGTACCTGAGCCCATGAGCTACTAGGAGGCTCACATGCTAAAGATACTTTTGGTGGCACAGTGGTGCAGCGGTAGAGTTGCTGTCTTACAATGTCGGAGACTCGGATTCACTCCTGACCTCGGGTGCTGTTTGTACGGAGTTTGTACGTTCTCCTCGTGATCTGTGTGGGTTTTCTCCGGGTGCTACGGTTTCCTCCCTCATCGCAAAGACGTGCCGGTTTGTAGGTTAATTGGCTTTGTAAAATTGTAAGTTGTCTCTAGTGTGTAGGATACAGTAAGTATATGGGTTATTGTTGGTTGGCTCGGACTCGGTGGGCCTGTTTCCACGCTGTATCTCTAAAGTTTAAAGACTAAAGTAAAGACGGCTAAGAGTCTGCCCTTGGTGTTTGAAGTGGTGTTTTAAAAAATAATAGCATAAGAGAATTAGTTGACATTTTCTGACTGAGCTATCTTCCTGTTAGCTTCAAAGAATTAGCTGCAGTGTACTAAATGTACTAATGTACTAAATCTGCAGTGGCACACGAGCAGTCCCTTGAAAAACCCTTCCGATAATAGATTCCAACTCACATTTCTCCTACATGGGGTAATATTTTACAGTGCTCTGCAGTAGCGGTTTTGGTGGGAAATATAGCTCATAAGAAAAGTTCACAAGAGAATCCATCTTTAATTGGAGTGCAGTAGCACCAATTATCTGGACTGCAAGTTAAGCAGAGTTCATATTTTTTTAATACATGTCTGTAACTTTAATATTAATGTGTGTACATATTTATTTAATGAGTTGGTAAATAAATGTAAAATACTTTGCTGCATAACAGGGTGTAAATTGTGAAGAGGGATTAAATGAGATTGATTACATTTTCTGATCTGGGACAAAGAAGAAACACATAGGTGGCTAGCTTCTAACCTGACATTTTATTTCATCCATTGTTTTCTTTTTTCTCGTTCACTCTGATCTTTCACAGTCCTTTCCTATTAGGTCAACCATGAGTTGGTCTCTCAGCGCCAAGTCCGTAGATAGCGGATTCAACATACATTCCGAGGGTTTGAGTCAGTGCCCATGAGAGTTGCATCAAATGCCCATTCCCCAAGATGTGCTCCTTATGAAGCTGATGAAGTTACTCCATGAAAGGAATATATCGGGTAAACGAACAGAGTCTCTTGCCCAGAGTACGGGAATCGAGAACCAGAGGCCATAGATTGAAAGTGAGGTGGGAAAGAAGTACAGGTGCACAACCTTTTATCCGAAAGCCTTGGGACCAGACACTTTTCGTAATTCGGAATTTGTCTGTCTTCGGAATGGAATTTTTTTAGCGTAGATTTTAATGGCTGGCTCAGTGGTAGAGTGCTCGGCTCATATCCGCAAGGTCGCAAGTTTGCGCCTTGATCCCGGCAGTAAACTCGGTCGCGAGTTTGAGTCTTCAATGTAGTTTTTTCTTGCAGAATAAATGTTTGTATGAAATGCAGTGTAGGAGAGGTGTACTGACTGTGTGGGCAGAACTTTGGAAGTGATTGCCCACCAGTCTAAAAAGCCGCTGTGTCTCCCTGTCCCTGGGATAGCAGGGGGCGATCAAACAGCACAATACCCCCTCCCCCTCCAACTCCAGAGGAATCCGCTCCCCGATGGGCCGCTATGGCGACAAGTGGCAGTTTGCCCACAGCCCGAGCTGCGCCCCCTCATCCGCCACCCCAAGAACAAGACTACCTTGCACACCATCAGCTTCTGCCCCTACGTGTTCCTCTGGAGTTGGAGCGGGGCTGGGCTGGAGTTGCTGCTGGCTGTGGGTCTCTGGGATCTCCGTGCTTGCAGTGGGCCTGGGGGTCGGTGTCCCGTTGGTCCTGACGTCTCCGGCCACCCCCCTGGACTGGAGCTGAGACTGGAAACTGTACCGCCCTTGCCCCCTCCCTCTGCAACAACAAACAACCCCACTCTCCTGCAAGGGCGGTACAGTTCCCGGAGGATGGCAGGTGGCCGGAGACGTCAGGACCAACAGGAACCCGCTCCCCGATGGGCCCCTACGACGCCCCGAGCTGCGCCCCGTCATCCGCAACCCAGGTTCCTCTGTAGTTGGAGCGGGGCTGGGCTGGGCTGCTGTTGGCTGTGGGTCTCTGGGATCTCCGTGCTTGCAGTGGGCCTGGGGGTCGGTGTCCCGATGAGGGGGCGCAGCTCGGGGAACGGCTTCTGGTGGTCCTGACGTCTCCGGCCAGTTTGCAGTTTTCCTCTGGAGTTGGAACGGGGCTGGGCTGCTGCTGGCTGTGGGTCTCTGGGATCTCTATGCTTGCAGTGGGCCTGGGGGTCGGTGTCCCGTTGGTCCTGACGTCTCCGGTGACTGGCACGGTCCTGCTGCAATTGCCAACTTGAAGACAGTGCAAAGCCCCCGCGCCGGTGCAATGGGCGGGGAGCTGGAGAGGGGAGGGAAGGGGACACACACATGGCCGGGAAGCAGAGGGGTGTAGGTGGGGTGAAACTAAAGCGAGCGACAATCCGCTGCTGCCTGTCCCGCTGAGTTAAAAAGTTCCCACGCAAGACTCACGAAACACTGTGTATCGTGAGTCTACCGTGGGAACTTTTTAACTCAGCGGGCAGGCAGCAGCATATTGTCAATTATTAACCCTCCCGCGCAATATACCCTCACCTTCTCTTTTATGAATGGGGATTTAGTTCCCCTTTCTTCGAGGACCGACCGGAGGTTCCGCTGTCACCTCTGCGGGCCGCCCTCGGTGAACGTTTTCAAGGACCTTTCTTCAAGGACCGAAAAAATGGCCGCTATTCGGAGGTTTTCGTTATTTGGATTTTCGGATAAAAGGTTGTGCACCTGTAGTAGGAAACTGAGGGGTAACATTTTAGCACAAAGGGTGGTGGGTGTATGGAAGGAGCTGCTGGAGGATGTAGTTGCGAAAGGTGCTATCGCCTTGTTTAAGAAGCATTCGGACAGGGTCATGGATAATACAGATTTTGAGGGATATGGGCTAAATGCAAGTAGGTGGGGCTACTGCAGATGGGACATGTTGGTTGGTGTGGGAAAGTTGTAGTAAAGGGGCTGTTACCTCACTGTATGATGTTATGACTCTATGTTTGCCTGGGAGAGTCCAGACGTGTTCATTAACCAATCCCTTCAGGAAAGCAAGGGCTGCTTTCCCTGGCAATGGCTCAGAAGGAATAAGGCACAGGAAATGTTGTCATCTATTGCAAAACTCTTGGTAGGACACGTTCCCTGTTGAATTTCTGAAAGGGTAAGAAATGACCCAGAAGTAGTCATTTGCACATTTCACTGCATGCAATGTGGATTTTCAAACACATGGTTCATACCTGAGCATGGCTTTGTGATTGAACGTTCAGGCCAGTATTTGTGACAATGCAGCACTCCTTCAGTACTGCATTAGTGTGATGTTTGGTGGACTGTGTGGGGTGGGAGGACCCGTTGCTCCTCCTGTGCAGCAGGTGGCGCTGCACAGGACAAAGGGAGATGTTTTTGTATATAGTTTATCCTGTCTGTAGTGTGTGTGGGTGCCGCCATTTTGAGCCATCTTGCTGCCAGCATTTGAGTAAAGCGTTAAAGACTTCTGTTGTAAATTAAAGACTCTCAAGTTTTGTGCAGACCTAGAAAACGAATACGAAAATTAGAGCCATGGAAATCTAGGATTGTGAAAGGCACAATGTAAATGTCAGATGTCTTTTATTTCCACAATTAAATTTGACACACATCGGATAAAGCATATTTTATTTTTGTTTTAGTGTGATAATGCCAGTGGGTAAAATTTTAAAACATTCCTTGCGAAATTATACTTTAATTTTCTAACTAGTGAAGGGCAGGCATTGGTTTTTTTATTGTCACTTCTACTGAGGGACTGTGAAAAGCTTATGTTTGTGTGTCAGCTGATTAAATCAATTCATACTGCAAAGAGAGCAAACAGGACATGCGCAAGTAAAACAGGTAGTTCAAAGAGAAAATTACCAGCGTGCAGAATATACTTATATGCCCCCTACACACTAGGGGCAATTTACAGAGGCCAATTAACCTGCAAACCTGCATGTCTTTGGGATGTGGGAGTTAAACGGAGCACTTGGAGTAAACCTACGCGGTCACAGGGAGAACGAGTAAACTCCACACCGACCCTGTGGTCACGATCGAACTTGGGTCTCTGGCGCTGTGAGGCAGCAGCCCCACCAGCTCCGTTACTACTCTTGCTATTTGGCGATCTTTCAGAAGCTGGCCAATTTATAATTTATTTCTGTCGGTTGTTAATCTACTTGAGGCAAAATACAATGAAGCAGGTCAACAATATTGACTTTTCAAGTAGTTGGTGAAATATCGACAATGTTTTTTTTGTTACAGCTACATATTCTAGTATTTAATTGAAATGGAAGGCTTCCTACTTAGTGTATCCTGACAGGTGAAGAGCATAATTGTCCTTGCGTCCTTGAGGTGATAGTGTAAAGCTCTTACTGAACAACAGGGAGTCTAAGCCAGGTAGAGGAGGTCAGAAATGCATATAATGTTCAGTCTGCTCAATGTCCCGTGAGCTTTTATGCATTACAGACATTGAAGTCAAGTCAATTCAACTCGAGTTTATTGTCATATGTATAAGTGTGGTGAGATACAATGAAATATTCTGCTAGCAGTGCATCACAAGAACAGACAACTCACAGAAGAATACATTATTCAAAAATATGCATGAATTACACCTAAATTCTATAAGACAGTGAGGAGAAAAAGAGGAAATGTTAGTGCAAAATTATACGATTGAAAAACAAGTCGATGGCACAACAGGTGGTGGTTGCAGTGTTCTGCTGTTGAGATAGGACTAGGGTTGCCTAGTTTGTTTCAAGAATCTGATCATTATAAAAAGATAGGCGTTTCCGAGTCTGGTGGGACTTCAGGTTTCTGTACCTCTTGCCTTATGGTAGCAGCAAGAAGAGCGCATGACCCAGATGGTTGAGATCCTTGATGTTTGATTAGTAAGGGTGTCAGGGATTATGGGGAGAAGGCAGGAGAATGGGGTTAGGAGAGAGAGAGATAGATCAGCCATGATTGAATGGTGGAGGAGACATGATGGGCTGAATGGCCTAATTCTGCTCCTATCACTTATGACCTTATCACCTTATGATAGTAGATGCTGCCTGACCCCTTGAGTTACTCCAGGTTTTTGTGTCTTTTTTAGATCCTTACAATGGCGGACCCGTGATGGACTGAGTTGTGTCCACCACTCTTCGGAGCTTGCTGCATTCCTGTGCGTTGAAATTGTTGTACCAGGCTATGATGCAAACAGTCAGGATACTTTCTACAGGGCAACCGTAGAACTGTATGAAAGTATGCGGTGAAATGTCAAATCTTTTTGAACTTTTCACAAAGTAGAGGTGTTGGTGAGTCTTTTCATGATTATATACACCTGCTGGGCCCAGGACAAGTTATCTAATGTTTCCATACACTACCCTTCCATACCTCTAGTCTCCCTCTCCCCCTGACTCTCAGTCTGAAGAAGGGTCTCGACCCGAAACGTCACCCATTCCTTCTCTCCAGGGATGCTGTCTGACCCACTGAGTTACTCCAGCATTGTGTGCCTATCATCTAATGTGTTAACGCCCAGGAACTTGATGTAGCTAACTCACTCTCTTCCCCACTAGCCACCAGTGAAAACTGGTAAGGGACACAAAATGCTGGAGTAACTCAGCAGGTCAGGCAGCATCTCTGGAGAAAAGGAATACTAGGTGATGTTTCGGGTTGGAGCGCTTCTTCAGACTCGAAAACTGGATTTTGGATGACGTACGTGTGCATCCAAGTGGGGCACTAACCTTGACCTTGGCTACAGGCTGTGCACCTCCTTACCATGACTGCGTGTGATTCCCTGGGTCCTTTGATTTCCTCGTGTTTCTAGGATAATTAACTGTTGTAGATCACCCCCACTTGTTGGTTAGTGCAAATATGATTAATAGAGGATTCGATGGGATGTGACAGAGAATGTTGCAGATTGACAGGGAAAGCAGAATGGGATTGGATTGATCTGCTGAGATCTAAAATGAACCTGATGGACTGAATGGCCTCCTTCTGTGTTATGGATTCATAGAGTCATGCAGCAATAACTCAGGCCCGTTGGCCCAATTTGCCCCATCTACATCAGTCCCACCTGCCTGCATTTGCCCCATATCCCACTAAACCTGTCCTATCCATGTACCTGCCTAAATGCTTCTTATACGTTGCGATAGTACATGTGTTCTAATAGTAAAGTTATTCCATTTGCTGAAGTAGGGTTATCTCGACCTGAAACGTCACCCGTTCCTTCTCTCCAGAGATGCTGCTTGTCCTGCTGAGTTACCTCCGCATTTTGTGTCTATCTTCGGTTTAAACCAGCATCTGCAGTTCATTCCTACACAAAGGGTTAATGCTGTCTGGGTACATTTGTCCTGTTCCATTTTGCCACATGTGCTTTTTCTGCAGAAAAAGGCATTAATGTTTAATTTGTGTACCAGCAAACTCTGATGAATTACGAGTGCATTAGATAGAAATTAGTTGCTCTGTGCCTCTCAACCAATTTCCACTGACATTTTCGCTAACAAATTACGGCTGTTAATGAGGCTTGAATACACAGAGTTGCGATTTCATGACAGATATTCTACATCCGCAGCTTATCAGGAAAGAAAATAGGATTTGTTTAGCTAACAACAGTTATAAACAAAATCAGAAAAAAATCGCAAAGAGAAGAAAACATGAGATTTGAATTTGAATTTGAACCCGTGACTTAAAATAGAATATGTAAAAATGCTGTGGAGTCTACAGTCTACTATAATTTTAAAATGCCTGATTTTTCAAGTACGTCTGGTGTTTGTAAAGTTTGGGCAGGAACCTCATACGTTTATAGAGGTATATAACAGTACAACACAAGAACAGGCCCTTCGGCCCGCAATGCCTGTGCTGAACATGATGCCAAGACCATCACTTATCTGCCTGTACATAACCCATATTCCCCCCATATACTGCACATCCATGTGCCTCTCCAAAAGGATTATAATGCCACTAATGTATCTGTCTCCACCACCACCCCCAGCAGTGCATTGAAGGCACTCACCACCCTCTGTGTGAAAACAACTTGCCCCGCACATCTCCTTCAATCTTTGCCCAGTTTTAACTTTAAACAATTTATGTAAATTGAAAATGTTTTACAGCAAAATGCCTATAGCACTTAAACCAGTCAGCGAGATTCTCAAACAGGTTGAGACGGTGGAGCAGCGGTAGAGTTGCTGCCCTACAGTGCCAGAGACCTGGGTTTGATCCTGGCTATGGGTGCTGTTTGTACATAGTTTGTACCTCTCCCTGTGAACACATGGGTGCTCTGGTTTATTCCCACACTCCAAAAACACGCATGTTTATAGGTCAATTGGCTTCTGTAAAAATGACCCTTGCATAGAATAGAACCAGTGTGTGGTGGAGCGGCTTGGTCTTGGTGGGCCGAAGAGCCTGTTTCCACGCTGTATCTCTCAACTAAACTAAACTAAAAACTAAACTAGAAGTCTGAAGAAGGGTTTTGGCCCGAAACGTCGCCTATTTCCTTCGCTCCATAGATGCTGCTGCACCCGCTGAGTTTCCCCAGCAATTTTGTGTACCTTAAAAACTAAACTATGTTGTTCCCTGTCCAGACTCCTTCCTCTCCCCAACCTTCCCTCAGTGTTAATTATAGATCCCATACTTTCTCTTTCCCGATGTAAACTTGTTTTGTTGTATAGATTGCTATTTTATGATAGCACGTGCTAGTATTGGCACTTCTAAAAAGTTAAAAACTAGATTTTTAAATGTTTATGCTTTCTGATATGACAAAAATATTGCTAAAGTTTTAAAAATAAAATCTATTAATTAAATTAGGTGGTCAGGCCCTGCAAATTAAGCAATTTATAGGACAGCAATCTACCATAAATGCCAACAGCAAGGAATGATATGCACACCAGCACTTTATGTCTACAAAAAAAACACTGCATTTATATATCCCCCTCAATCCTGCCCTTCTGTAAACGTCGAGCACCAGCACTAACAAGTGTCCCAAGTGTGGCATTTAAAATGATGGACATGACAATAAACTAGATGATTTCAAGTGAAACCGCTCAAGTATATAGTATATATATTTATTGGGCACTGCGGTAAAGGGCGTGTCCTGTCCCACTGTACGAGCTCCCGAGTTTCCTCTGATTCGAACTCGGCGAATTAAAGTGATAGCCGCACGTAGGTACGTAGGGCTCTCGTGGACATTTTTCAACATGTTGAAAAATCTTCACAAGCCTTCACGAGCTTACCGCGTTTCCCGAGTCCTTGATGTTAGCGTTATGAGCCACTAAGAGACGTCCCGAGCTCCGACGTACCCGCTACGTACATTCTAGGTGCTTACCACGAGTTTGATTTTTTTTTAAACTCGGGAGAGCTCTTGAATTAGCTCGTACAGTGGGACAGCCCCTTAAGGCTGCTGCCTCACACCGCCAGAGATCCAGGTTTGATCCTGACCTCGGTTGCTGTCTGTGTGGAGTTTGCACATTCTCCCTGTGAGCGCCTTAGTTTTCTCCGGCTGCTCTGGTTTCCTCCCACACTCCAAAGACGTGCATGCAAGTAGGTTAATTGGCTTCTGTAAATTCTCACTAGTGTGTAGGATGTGACAGTGGGCTAACCTAAAATTAGTGTACAAGTCATCGATGTTTGGTGTGGACTCAGTGAGCTGAAGGGCCTACTTCCACACAGTATTTCTAAACTAAATCTAAACTATATCCCAGTATAGAGTTGGATAATCAGCACTCTAATGCCCCTGTCCCACTTAGGAAACCTGAACGGAAACCTCTGGAGACTTTGCGCCCCACCCAAGGTTTCCGTGCGGTTCCCGGAGGTTGCAGGTGGTTGCCGGAGATTGCAGGTAGTGGAAGCAGGTAGGGAGACTGACAAAAACCTCCGGGAACCCAACGGAAACCTTGGGTGGGGCGCAAAGTCTCCAGAGGTTTGCGTTCAGGTTTCCTAAGTGGGACAGGGGCATAAATCTCTTTCCATTTTTAAATGGATAATGTGCCATCAGCCATGATTGAATGATGGAGTAGACTTGATGGGCCAATGGAAATTCCAATTCTGTTTCTTTAACTTATGAAATTGACCATACATGCCTTGTCCATGGTTCCTCCTGAAATTCAAAGGTCAACGAATGTGACCTTTGAGGTCAATGTAATCTTTGCCCTCAAATAGAGCGAAGGAATTATCATTTCCATGATTCAGAAATGTGCATTCTAAATTGAGATTTTAGTTTAGTTTAGAGATACGGAGCGGAAACAGGCCCTTTGGCACACCAGGTCTACACTGACTACCAATCCCCGAATAGTAACATTATCCTACATATACACGGGGCAATTTACATTTTACAACCGAAGATCTTGGAAAAACACCCACGCATGTCACGGGGAAAATGTACAAACTCCATACAGATAGGACCTGCAGTCAGGATCGAACCCGGGTCACTGGCGCTGTAAGGCAGCAACTCTACCGCTGTGCCACCGTGCCTCCCTGTTTGTTCTGCCTCTGCCACCAACAGTCTCAGCTTCCACTAGATCACAACCTCTTGCTAGAGTGCTAATATGTTGCAGAAGCTAAAGTCTGGTGTATTTTTGATCCTCCCATACAGAAAAAATTCATGAAGGAAAACAAACGTTGGTACATTTCACAAACATTTCTATGGATTGCGTCATAGAAATGGGGAATTTAGATCTAAATTAGATATTATTTGTTCGTAAAGTGTAACATGTGAGCTTTAGTTGTTGAGAATATCTACCTCAAAAACAAGGCAGACACAATGTCCTGGAGTAACTCAGTGGGTCAGGCAGCATCTCTTGAGCACCTTTGGAGGTGACATTTCAGGTTGGGATCCTTCTTCAGACCTGAAACGCCACCCGTCCATTTTCTCAAAAGATGCAGCCTAACCGACTGAGTTACTGAAGACACGTTTGTGTCTATCTTTGGTATAAAGCAGCATCTGCAGTTCCTTTTTATTACATCGAAAACAAGGACATACTCAAGTAACCTTTCTAACCGAGAAGGAAGAGAAAAATCAATGAAGGTGGAAACATCAAGCGGTGATAAAGTAAATGTCATTTATAACCTAATATGAAACAAATTATTTGACTGGGTGGTCAGATATGTTCCATCACCACTTTTAAGATTCACGGCGCCGCAGTGATAAATTTCCATGTAAAGTATGACTTGGGAGCTGGCCCTTAATTACACAGGCATACTGGAAATGAATCTAGCAATTATTTCCTATCCCATTTACCCATTAGATGAAGGGGCTAATAGCAGCCATGGCAACAAGTGCTCTAATCAGATCCAAACATGGGCCCACACCCTCCTAATTCAATGTAATGGTGTTGCATGATGTCATCTTGGGCTTCTTCAATTATCTTTTATGTCATTAAAATAAATCATTGAATGCACTAAGGGATAATTGAGCTTAATATTCACCTACACTTATACAATTACTGAGCGCAAGACGCATTGTTATGCTGTGATATATAAAACCGTCAGTGTTAAGTGTAAAAATTGATGTGCTGTCAATTATGGCGAATTAACAAAATTCTCTTCTATTCATCTTAAACCACTGACTTTGACTCTGGTGTCTTGCAGATAATACCTTGGCGAGTGGCTTTTCTACTGAGGGTTTTCTATTTAAATCAGAGCCACCGATGTTTTTTTCTTTTGTGTAGAGAAGAACTGCAGATATTGGTGTAAACCAAAGATAGACCCAAAAAGCTGGAGTAACCAGGAGAAAAGGAATAGGTGATACTTCTTGTCTGAAGAAGGGTCTCGACCCGAAACATTACCTATTCCTTATCTCCAGAGATGTTGGCTCACCCGCTGAGTTACTCCAGCTTTTTGTGTCTATCTTTGATGCTGTTTCTTTTGTTTGTCCTGAACAGTGTGCGGGGATCGTCGGTTGGCGCAAACTCGGTGAGCTGAAGGGCCTGTTTCTGTACTGTATCCCTAAACTAAACTCAAACTAAAGAGTGGATTTGGGCATTTCCACCCAGGCATATGAGCTAAAGCTCTGCACAATTCCACTGACATCTCATTATTGACTGTTGCTAATTATCTGTACATCAAAGAATTTACATAATATAACAAAGTTGTTTACTTATTTCTCCCTTTAAAATTAGCAAAGTAAAAAATATATATCATGCAAGGCTTTGCAGACAACTCCAGTCGAGTTTCTAATCAGGATATTAGCTGGTGCACAGATTCTTGGTAGTTGCGTCTTTAACCAAGAAAGCATTATAAAAATCTCCATTCTTGTCAAAGTTGGGTCTATTAGCCACAGATCTGCAAAATGAAAATGCATTATTTAGAACATTTAATTTAATTTATATAGGTATGAGATGCTACTCTTGTAATAAGTTATTTATGTAAACTATCGCTCAAAACTTATGCCCCTGTCCCACTTAGGAAACCTGAACGGAAACCTCTGGAGACTTTGCGCCCCACCCAAGGTTTCCGTGCGATTCCCGGAGGTTGCAGGTGGTTGCCGGAGGTTGCAGGTAGTGGAAGCAAGTAGGGAGACTGACAAAAACCTCCGGGAACCTCACGGAAACCTTGGGTGGGGCTCAAAGTCTCCAGAGGTTTCTGTTCAGGTTTCCTAAGTGGGACAGGGGCATTACACCTGACTCTGTCTTGTTTAAATTCGGATGCTATTTCATTTAATGTGCCCTCTGCATAAAAAATATATTCGAGACTCCCTCAAATGTCCTTGAGACTCTTGAAAGGCGCCCATAAATAAAATTTATTATTATTATTATTAAATGATTCAAATATATCTGTAGTTGTTATACGGTTATATTAAATTATATTAAACGGTTATATTACGGTTATATTAGATTATATTAAATCTTTTGTTAAAATTTTATTTTAAATATGCACTTCACACAATATTACAAATAGGTAGAGTAAAGAGGCAATATCAATTCTCAAATACATCACTTTTTCCCCAGAAATCTGTATATTTGCATTGTAAGGCTGGTATTAATATGAAGATAGACACAAAAAGCTGGAGTAGCTCAGCGGGACAAGCTCCATCTCTGGAGAGAAGTAATAGATGATGTTTCGGGTCGAGACCCTTCTTCAGACTGGTTAGGGATAAGGAAAACAAGAGATATAGACGGCGATGTGGAGAGATAAAGAACAATGAATGAAAGACTTACACTGGTATTAATATAATTTCCAATGAATCAAAGTCAATCTGTATTGAAAGTCAGCCCCTATAATATTCTATATCTTCTGTTGCTATGGAGAGTGGACTTGACTAGGAGAGGGGATTCAGTGGACAAACTTGGGATTCATACAGTCAATATACATGGACTCACAAATTAGGAAAGGTTTAAGAACCCAGTCATACAATACAGGCTGTACAGCCAACTCATCCACACTGACAAGATGACCCATCTAAGTTAGTCCTAGTTTGCCTCTATTTGGCTCGTAGTCCTCTAAACGTTTCCTATCCATGTACCTGCCCACGTGTTTTTTAAATACTGTTACGGTACTTGTCTCAACTACCTCCTCTGGCACTCGTTCCACATACTCAACACCCTCAGTGTGAAAAAGTTGCCCCTCAGGTCCCCCAAGCTTGCTCCCCCATTTAATAATATCTTGACATCTGATTGTGATTTGGTCAAAGACCCTTCATCAGCTGGGGAAAGAGGGGAAGGAAGCTCTTTAAGCTGCAGGGAGGGTGAGGAACGGGGTGCCTCGTATAGGTGATCATGGAAATGCAGGCAAGGTTACCTGGCCAAGAGTATGAATGGGTGCTGACGAGAGGGAGAACACAGACTACAAAGTCATAGCAGGTACATGGATAGAATAGATTTAGAGGAATATGGGCTAATGCAGGCAGGTGGGACTAGTGTAGATGGGGCATGTTGGTCAGTATGGGCAAAATGTGCTGAAGGGGCTTTGTTCAACACTTTGTGACTAATATTTAGTCGTTTGTGGGAATTTCCACATTTATTATTTTTCTATTCTTCCTACCAAAGTATAATTTTCGCATTATATCCTCCATCTGCTACTCACTTGCCCCCACTCTCTTTACATATCTATAACCTTTTGCTGACTCTTTCCATTCTAGTTAAAGGTTACTCGCTCGCCCAGCTTTGTTTCAACAATAAAGGTGATAATTTGCCCTGTGTTTTTCATCTATCATTCGTATAAATTCTAACTAGGCGAATGCCCTGTATTAACCCCATCAGTAACATTCGCTCACCAATTTATTCTTACTCTCTGCTTCCTGAACTCTAATCAGCCTTCAATCAAGGATAATATATTTCTCTCCTCTACATCTCAAACCTTAAGTATTTCATGCAGCAACCTTTCCTGCGATATTTTATCCAGTGCCTTTTGAAAATATGATATACTACATCCATTAGCTCCACTATTTCCATTTAATGAAATTTATTAGATTCAAAAATAATAATTTTCCTTCTGCAGAATCTTGCTGACTCTGCCAATTAATATTGTGATTTTCAAAATGGCTTATTGCTCCGTTATTAATGAAAAAGAAGATATGTTGAAAGAATGGAGCGACTGGGCTTGTATACACTGGAATTTAGAGGGATGAGATGTAAGATTATTAAGGGATTTGACACCTTAGAGGCAGGAAACATCTTCCCGATGTTTGGGGAATCTAGAACCAGAGGCCGCAGTTTAAGAATAAGGGGATAACCAGATACAGGGTGCAGGTATGCCCCTGTCCCACTTAGGAAACCTGAACAGAAACCTGTGGAGACTTTGCGCCCCACCCAAGGTTTCCGTGCGGTTCCCGGAGGTTGCAGGTGGTTGCCGGAGGTTGCAGGTAGTGGAGGCAGATAGGGAGACTGACAAAAACCTCCGGGAACCTCCGGGAACCGCACGGAAACCTTGGGTGGGGCATAAAGTCTCCAGAAGTTTCAGTTCAGGTTTCCTAAGTGGGACAGGGGCATTAGGCGCCGAACAGTATTCCATGCCACCAGTGATTCTGCCGCCATGTATGTGTCCACACTTACTTCTATCTTTTCCGATTGTTCTTTCAAATGTTGTCGTTTTCTGGAGCTATTATGGGCAGGTTTGCAGCATCAATTTAAAATCGGAAATTTAGGGCTTTCTTGGAAATGCATTCCCACTCGACAAGCTTACATACGACCCATCGAACCAGAGATCCGTACCTACGATCATCACATCGGTTTGACTAAGAACGTAGCCCAAAGTACTGCACTCATTTTTTGTTGTAAAGATGGTTGAATGGTTCAATGGTTCTTTATCATCACATGTACACGGGAACAGTGAAATTATTTTTTTGTGTACAGTTCAGAAAATTATTACTGGTAGATTAAGTACTATGTGGATATAAATAGGCCACTGAGACTATATACAAGAGTCTCCAGGCTTTGGTACAATTTTCAGTTCAAGTTGCTTTAGCTGCAGCTGGCCATAAAGGCCCATTGTCTTGGTGGTGTTGCAGGGTTGGCCTGACCAAGCAAATTTGCAGGCGTCCTTCGCTGCTGCTCCACCGCTCCGTGTCGCTGCAGGCTGCGTTCAGCCCGCGCGCTGGGTCTCTTAGAGTGAAGCCCGATCCAGTCGAGCCCCAAGATTCTGGTTCCTCTTAGCAGTCGTTTGTTCTTTGCATCTGCCACCATAGCCGCCATCTTGAACTTCTCCACCTTCCTCTCCAGTTCTCCGGCCCTCGAGGACTTCCCTTTCGAGGAAGGGCTACTCCAGATATTTTATTGACACATATGATAGTAATGCCCCTGTCCCACTTAGGAAACCTGAACGGAAACCTCTTGAGACTTTGCGCCCTACCCAAGGTTTCCGTGTGGTTCCCAGAGGTTTTTGTCAGTCTCCCTACCTGCTACCACTGCCTGCAACCTCCTGCAACCTCCGGGAACCGCATGGAAACCTTGGGTGGGGCGCAAAGTCTGCAGAGGTTTCCGTTCAGGTTTCCTAAGTGGGACAGGGGCATAAGCCCTTGATTGGGACTTTTCTTCCACAGCTTTCATTAAAATGTTAACTTTTGTGCCATATTAAGTAGGTTTGTGATAGCCATTTGGTTTCAGTTAATCTGCACAAAATATATTTAGAGGCAAAGTTATATCAGATGATTGATGTAGGACTGGTATTCTGATGATTCCATTGGAACCACGAATGCAATTTTAGAAATGAAACACATAAGAAATAGTTCTCAGTTGGGAGGTTGGAAACAAATATGTGATATTATTACTGGAGGTTAGGAGTAAATATGTAATATTATCCAGACATAAGGAGGACTCTGCTGATTTATTCTTGGACCCATGTGATCAGTATTGTGAGTTTACCAGGAAAGTATTTAAATAGGGCCATGATGCATGATACAGACATTGCTTGGGTTAACGAATGCCATTTTAATTCTGAATGAATATGGTGGTGCATAAAACCTCCAATAATTGCACCAGCTGGTACTTTCCTTTAAATTGTTCATTGTAAACTCTGGCCAACACCGCCTGTGTTGACGCTGTATCACTCTATGACTATCTTTATATCAATGAACCTGGATTAAATGCGTCACCCCGTGTCACCCCCGCGTCATGCCGTCTCATGCCGCAACAACCTCTTTTCAGGCTGTCACCGAAAATGTCGTCCAAGTGGGACAGGCCCTTAAGTGTCTACAATAGACCCTTCCAAATGTCTTGAGATGATTCTCTATACAGATGAAGCAAGTGTTTGGTGGATTACATTGTATGGAATTATACCCATGTGATCAATTATCATTATATTGTTAAAAACAGGTTCAGAATGCAATTTCTTTGAAACAGTAAAACTCTGTCCCAACTGCAGAGTTATATTAGCATCCAGGGAGTTCTGGTAGAGATTAACTTTAGCTGGGGCATTGTGCCCGAATTTACTTTGACAAGGAGCTAAGAATAATTCTGCCTTACACATCCATCTTTAGAATGATCAGGATACGAATCCTTGTGGGATCTAACGTATGGATTCAACAATTTACTTTCACGGTATAACTATCAGATATTCATTAATGGGTTTCTGATTGGACTATTTGCAAGGGCAAAGTCCACATGAAGACGTGACGTTAAAGGTCAAAGGGAAAAATCGCAGAGCAGCAAAGCATCACAGTGTGTCGTCATGTCACCGGGCACTTTTCCACGACCGCCAACATCAAGCCGAGCAAATGTCTTCGCCAAAAGCACCTTCAGAAGAACTGGAAGCAGGCGTAAGTTTTGATGGACAAGCAGCAGCTCTCTATAAACGTTTGAAGCCGCCGTTGGTTGGGCTGTGATGAGTAAACATGGTTTGATCTATCACTTTAGAATAAATTGTGATGATGTTATGTCACCAACACACTCTCGCTCATTCCGACCCACAGCTCAAATCAGATCCATCAGTTGTCTAATGACCTGCCAGGAACTGCCCCCTTGGAGTGGAGGATTTCTTGACAGAGAGAGGGAGGGGGTAGAGAGGGAGGGGAAGGGAAGGGGGATGGGGTAGAGAGGGAGTGGGAGGGGGGTAAAGAGGGAGGAGGAGGGAGTAGGAAGGGAGAGGGGCAGAGATGGAGGGGGTAGAGAGAGAGAGAGGGAGGAGGTAGAGGGAGAGGGAGTGGGGGGAGGGAGGGTAGAGAGAGAGAGGGTGAGGGAGGGAGAGGAAGTGGATAGAGAGGGAGGGGGGTAGAGAGGGGGTAGACCCAGGCTCATCCTTGGTTTCAGCGGCAGCCTCCAGCCATCAGCTCGGTCGCCGCCTGAGCTCCAGTGCAAGTTCCGACTTCACCGTCCCTGACCCTGGATCCAGGCTCGTCCTTGGTTCCAGCGGCGGCCTCTTTCTCGGCCCCGGTCACGGCCCCATCCCAAGCACTGGGCTCAGCCCTTACTCCAATTCCAGGCTCGGCTCCAGCCTAAGGCCCAGTCGCCGTGATCGGCCCACGGCAGCAGCCTCCCCACCGGGCACCGGGTGGCCGCAGGGCACCGGGCGGCTGGCAGCCACCACCACTCCTCGTTCACCATAAGCCCTGGAGTGCCCCTCTCTCCTGAAGTGTCCCATCCTGTCTTGCAAGTGCATTGTGGTGTCACTCAGGTTTTTTCCCCTCAAAATGGGTGAGTTTGGGCTGTTTTTGAAATTTCAAGGATCAAAAAGTTCATAAATATAAGTGGAAATGCGACGGGAAGATGTTTATCGCCTCCAGGGGAAAAATGTGAGGAGGATGTGTGAAAATGGGAAGGCTGTGGCCTAGCGTTTGGAAGAAAATAGGAATTAACCAGATTGTGCCCAGATGACACACACATATACTGTACATACACACAAACAAGAGAAGAATTTTGATAATAGAGATTAAGACTTTGTTGAGTTTGGCAGATGTCTTAACTCAGCCCACATCCCATACCCCAGGTTGAGTGTTCTTCAGCTACATTGGGATGTGCAAGGTGAGGTTCTCATGGCATGGGTTCAGTAGACAGTGATCGCAATTTGGGAAGTTATGTGAAGTTTACTACTGTTCTGTTTTGCAAACCAGCTTGACTTTAGCCAGTAAAATTCCACGGGTGTCAATAGGAGCCTGAGGGGTAGCCTGAGGGGAACGAGCTGCCAGAGGAGGTAGTTGAGACAGGTACTATAAACACCATTTAAAAAGCATTTGGACAGCTACATGGATAGGAAAGGTTGAGAGGGACATGGGCTAAACATGGGCAGGTAAAAGTAGTATAGATGGGGCATCTTGCTCGACATGGGCAAGTTAGGCTGAAGGGCGTTTCCACACGGCAATTATGACTATGATTCTATGGTGTCCTGTGTTTGTTGTCTCTGCTGGTGCTCTGGTTTCCTCCTGCACTCCAAGGAAGTCTAGCAGGTTAATTGACACCTCTGGATCACCCCTCAGTGGGAGCATGGCAGGGGTGATCTAACTCCCATAGGTGGGAGTAGATGGGAATGTGAGAAAGAATAGGCTATAAGGAAATGCGTACGAGAATGGGAGCTCTGTATGACCCAGTATAAAGATGATGGGCAAATTGCCTCCTGATTCATAAATGAAGATGATGAATGTGAAAATATGCATTATCAATCTTAATCCTTTGTTCTTGTCAATCATGGTTTATCCTTGGGTAAGACTCATTCATAGCTACAGGGAGAGAGATTGATCAAACAAGCTACACTTAACTAGATTTCTTGACAGTTTGAATTGAAGTCTCTGGAAGAAGGAAACATATTTCAGTGCATCGTGGCCAAGTCATCATTAAAGTAGAAAGTATTTCCAGTTTTATGGCTAATTTGGGCTTTAAGGCAACCCAGAGCATAGCGATTAGCAAATAATGCCAAGATAATGGATTCTCCTGATGCATTTTCCATACGTTTTGCAATTCTAATAAGGCATTACCGTAGAAATGATGAGTTGCTGGGAGACTGAATGCTCTAGAAATTAGAAATTGGCTGGCAAATCCATTATGGCATGTCACTTTCCTGTTGCTGAGAGGTGAAATATATGGAGCTAGAGAAATGTTCTTACATAGTTCCTTACAGTCAGGCAACTGAACCACCCTACCACAAACAGAGAGCGGTCCTGAACTACTAACTACCTCATCGGTGTCCCTTGGACTATTTTTGATTGGACTTCACTGGCTTTACCTTGCACTAAATGTTATTCCCTTATCATGTATCTATACACTGTAAATGGCTCAATTGTAATCATGTATAGTCTTTCCGCTGAATGGTTAGCACTCAAAAGCTTTACACTGTACTTTGGTCCACGTGACAATAAACTAAACTGAATCACTTTAGCTCTCTATATTATTGTTCTTGCAACAAAATTAGACTGGGTGACACCTATTGTTTTAGCAATTAACATTTCTTTCCAAGATGGCATCCCACGTTTCCACTGCCATTTTAACCTCTTGTCACATTGAGCACGAGGCGAGCAAATGTTGACACCATTTTGCATTGATGCCACGATGTAGGATGATGGTGACTTCAAGCAAGGAATGGGGAGTGAGGAAGGAATGGAAACGCTGAGGAACTGTCCCTGGAACATCCTAGCAGATTTTAAATGTCTCAAATAATCAAGGACATTTCAGGAAGATTTACCTAACTAAAGAAATTAAAAACAAAAAATGAATTTGAAAAAAAAATAATGGGAAAATTAAATACTAGAGGGCATCGCTTTAAGGAGAGTGGTGCAAAGTTTAAAGGCATTGTGCGAGATAAGGTGTTGAGTGCCTGGAAGTGCTGCCTGGTGTGGTGGTTGAGACAGATACGGTCGTGGCATTTAAGAAACGTTTGGATAGGCATGTAGATATGCGAGGATTAGAGGTATGTGGATTATGTGCTGGCAAACAACATTGATCTTGGCACAGACATTGTGGCTGAGTGGTCTGTTCTTGTACTGTACTGTTCATCTTCTATGTTCTATGTTTCAACAAGGTTGAAGCAAGCCACCGTTAAATGGTTTGTATTGTTTCTACCCAGATGTAATGGATGCACCAGCATTGAGAGTTCACGGGAGATTCATTCACCCTTCCAAACAAACTGAGGATAGAACAAGGGAAACATGGTGGCACACCGGTAGAGCTACTGCCTTACACCACCAGGGACCCGGGTTCGATCCTAACCAGATGCTTGTCTGTATGGAGTTTTTACGTTCTCCCCGTGACCTGCATGGGTTTTCTCCAAGATGTTCGGTTTCCTCCCACACTCCAAGGACATACAGGTTCGTAGGTTAATTAGCGGTGTAAATGTAAAAATGGTCCCTAGTGTGTGTAGGATAGTGTAAATGTGCGGGGATCGCTGGGCGGTGCAGACTCGGTGGACCGAAGGCCTGTTTCCGCGCTGTATGTCTAAACTAAAGTAAACTAAACTCAAACAAAACAAAATGCATGTTTGTGCCACAACTGATTACACAGCAGATCATCCATTAGTGAAGACCCTTGTCTCCACTGCTAGCAGTCCACTCAGTGATTTAGAAGAACATGAGAAGCGAAGGGCATGAGGTGCTTTCGATCTATGCGATGAACAAAAGAACTACTAAATCTGGGAGGATGCTTTTAAGCAGGTCACATGTGAATGGAAAAGATGCTTCCTGCCTTTCCTGTATAAGTACTTCTCCAAACCTCTTTGTGACAGTGAGTGTCCTTTCGAGCTCAAGGTACTACTTAATTTTTTTCCTTATTTTTCCCTGTAGGGAGCTTCAGGTCGACCCTTAAACCATTAAACTGCAAGAAGAAGAGCTTAAAAGCTCTTACAACAAAAATGAGTGCTCTCTCGATATGGTGGGATGCTAGCAGACTTTAGTAGAAGCACGAATACTAAATATTCATTGCTTCTGACAAATGGGCATACATTATGACAGACAATAAACTATTATTTTTTTTCTAGTGGCATTGGGAAGTTTGTTTGACAAACCACCATAGCAATGCAATAAGGATAATTGTAGATGTTTCACAATTCAGTTGATCTCAATGTTTCAAATCAGTTTGGGTATACAATGGACACATTCTTAACAATTAGTTTCTGGGTAGGTAGTTAGACCACCAGGTAGACACAAAACATTGGAGTAACTCAGTGGGACAGGCAGCATCTCTGGAGAGGAGGAATGGGTGACGTTTCGGATCGAGACCCTTCTTCAGACTGATGTCAGGGGAGTGGGCAGGACAAAGATAGAATGTAGTTGGGGACAGTAACCGGTGGGAGAACTGGGAACGGGGAGGGTATAGAGAGGGAAAGCAAGGGCTATTTGAAGTTAGAGAAGTCAATGTTCATACCGCTGGGGTGTAAGCTGCCCAAGTGAAATATGAGGTGCTGCTCCTCCAATTTATGCTGGGCCTCACTCTGACAATGGAGGTGGCCCAGGACAGAAAGGTCAGATATGAACATTGACTTCTGTAACTTCAAATAGCCCTTGGTTTCCCTCTCTATCCCCTCCCCTTTCCCAGTTCTTCCATCAGTCTTATTGTCTCCGACTACATTCTATCTGTCCCGCCCACTCCCCTGACATCAGTCTGAAGAAGGGTCTCGACTCGAAACGTCACCCATTTCTTCTCTCCAGAGCTGCTGCCTGTCCCACTGAGTTACCCCAACATATTGTGTCTACCTTCGATTAAAACCAGCATCTGCAGTTCTTTCTCACATGGTTAGACCACCAGATTGCTCCAAACCTGACAGAATGTTATACCTTTAAGCCTAGTTTCAAAGTGTGAGGAGCTGTACAGGCAAGTGTTTTACATAGTGGTTTGTGGGGGCTTGGAACGCGCTGCCAGGGGTTGGTGGTGGACGCAAACACAATAGCAACTGATGAGACTTTTGGATGGGCGCAAGGATATGCAGGGAATGCAGTGATATGGGTCACGTACAGGCAGACAAAAATGGTCTTGGCACAGACGTTGTGGGCCGAAGAGCCTGCTCTTGCACTGTACCATTCTGCGTTCTATGTTCAATGTTTCAACATTGCACGCTGAGCTTGTTACCAAACACTGAAACTGCAAGGTTGTTTTCCCACTGGGTATTTGACCGATATAGATAACACTAACTTTATGCACAGACTCCTGTCTAATTTTATACTCACATTACACCAAGAATGGTAAATACCTCGTGACAACTAGGTTTGGCAGGTGTTGCGATTGCCCAGAAATAAAGGAGATTACAGAAAGTGCTGGACACTGCCCGGTCCATCAGGGGTACTGACCTCCCCATCATTGAAGGGATCTTTAGGAGACACTGCTTCCAAAAGGCAGCCAGCATCATCAAAGAGCCACACCACCCTGGCCCCAATTCACTCTTGCCATTGGGGAAAAAAGACATAGGAGTCTGAAAACTATAATGTCCGGGTCCTGCGACTGTTTCACCGAATATTTGCACCCGCTCCCCCTTGGCCTACTGGATCTTCCGATTGCTAACTATTTTAACTCTTCTTCCCATTCCCGTACTGACCTTAGATAGGCGCAAAATGCTCTGGAGATGCCCCCTGACCCACGGTATTACTTCACCACTTTTTGTCCTTAATTGTTTGCATAACTGTTTGGTCTCTATCCTTCAATTCCTTGCCTGTCTGCGTGGTTTGTCACAGATCACACTAATTTGATTCGTGGCCAACTATCTGAGCCAATAAATAGCTGTACCACTCAAGCCAGAAAGGTTGTTAGTTTAATTGGGTTGCCTCTACTGACATCAATGGAATTGATCGGAGGGATGTTACCATTTGTTGGGAACCACCTTGGCTCGCTGACAGTTACTGATGGATTACCCTTGTAAATGTGAAGAGGGAATGCCAATGAAATGGGCTGCAGGCAGTGGCTGCCAACTCTCCTGCGTGAAGAATAGTTGTTTCGATGTGACTCTAAGGAAGTGAATCACTTTGAGAGTTAATCCCTTCAGTGACACAGTGGCGCAGTGGTAGAGTTGCTGCCATGCAACGCTAGTGACTCGGGTTCAATCCTGACTACGGGTGCTGTCAGTATGGAGTTTGTGCATTCTCCCTGTGACCGTGTGGGGTTTTCTCATGGTGCTCCGGTTTCCTCACACACTTCAAAGCATACAGGTTTGTAGGTTAATTGGCTTTGGTAAGTTGTAAAATTGTCCCTAGTGTGTTTAGGTTAGTGTACGGGGTTAGTGTGCAGGAATCGCTGGTGAGTGTGGACTCAGTGGCCTGTTTCCACGCTGTATCTCTAAAGTCTAAAGAGACGAGCAAGAGGGAAAATCAGCATTTTAATCATTCGCAGATCATTTGTGAACAAATGTCTGCCTTAATTTAGTTGAGTTTAGAGATACAGCGTGGAAACTGGCCCTTCAGCCCACCGAGTCCACACCGACCTGTGATCCCTGCACATTAACACTAGTCCTACACACGCTAGGGACAATTTACATTTTTACAGCATACCAAGCCAATTAACCTACAAACTTAAGGTAACGGGGAGAACATACAAAGTCCGTGCAGACAAGCACCTATTGTCAGGATTGAACCCGGGTCTCTGCCACTGTAAGGCAGTAACTCTACCGCTACACCACCGTGCCTCCCTCTTTCCATTAACCCTGTTCTGCAATTACTCAGAATAACATCATTTCCACTTTATTGGAAACGTTTTGTTTATTTTGTGGAGGTGATAATTCAGGCGTTTTGATCCTTTGCTCAGATTTATTTGTTTTTTTAATCACATATTCTTTGGAAATAAATGCCCAGAGGACTGCAGTTGCCATCTGAGCCTCGGTGTCACGACATCATTTGTCACAAGAATCTAACCTTCGACAAGTTGGAGATTTCTTTTCTAATAAGTATTGGCAGCTTGGTTTCATTTTCAAGGCCCAAAAGACTTTATAAAAATGCACTGCTCGGGTTCCCTTTGAAGCACCTTTGACCTTCCCCGAGCATCTGCTATCAGCATTAGCCTCACCGAATAGTTGTGTTGTGTTCATTGAAACAATGATCCCATGTCATTGTCCGACTACATCCTCAGTCTTTGACCTTTGGGAGATCCCAAAGAGCCTTCCACAATCTGTCTGGAGTTCACACGATCAGAGCTCTGACTGAAGTGGCCCTTCAGTTAATCCAACGAGGAAGCAGTTTTAGACTGGTGTGTTGACTTTAGACTTTGGAGATACCGAGTGGAAACGGACTCTTCGGCCCACCGAGTTTGATGGAACCGGAGCACCTGGAGAAAACGCACGCGGCCACAGGGAGAACGTACAAACTCCGTACAGACAGCACCCGTAGTCAGGATAGAACCCGGGTCTCTGTGCGCTGTGAGGCAGCAACTCCACTCCGAATTCATAGAATGTAGACCAGGCAATATTGGACCCCCTGAGGAAGTCCTCAACTCACTGGATATGGCACAATTTAGAGGGCAACCCCTACTGCCCACAGTCTCCACATAGACAGCATTTGCATGAGCGATGTAGGACATACACCACGCAGTTTGTCATCGTCTCTGCAAATGTGCATGTTTTTTATATGAAGATTCAGAGCAAGTTTCCACAATTGAATCCTTGACTCCAAGAAAACGATCGCGTTTTAATGGTCCAGGTTTCATTTGAATTTGGAATATAATTTCCAGGTCACCCATTATCTTGGAGAGGCCCTTTAAGTATTGTAATGCCCTACAAGGACATAGTCTATATTTAATAGATGAGGGTGTCTGCAGTATAGAAGAGGAGTATCGTGAATGCAGTTGGGGTTTTAACTGTTTAATCATATTAATCAGCCATTATTACTCTTTGGTATCCATTGAGTTCACTTGAATGTACAGAAGACACCACATACAGAAGACTCCTCAAGGGGCAAGTCACTACCAATTATGAACGCGTTCCACATAAACGACAGATCAACTAGTTATTCATCTGTGTTGCTTCTTGTGGGAACTTGCAAGTGTTTGTTATAAGTGGATGCAATGATTGCTTTTCACCTATTTCTTGAATGCATCTATTTTATTTTAATCTGAGGAGTAAATATCCCCAAATCTGCAGCACTCACTCTGAGATGTAAAGCACGCACATGCATATATACCCACTGCAGGGGTTCCAATCATGGGCTGCATGGTAGCGCAGCGCTAGAGTTGCTGCCTTACATCCATGTGTACATACACGCATGTAACACACTCACACGTACACATACATGCACACAGATACACACACACACATGTACATACACATACAGATGCAGACACATGTGCACACACACACATGTACACACATATCCATGCATACACACACATGTACACACATATAAATGCATGCACATATCACACATGCACACACATACACACACATACAAATGCACTCGCCTGCACAGCCTGACTTTTTGATAGCCTAGTTGCGCGACACATCAATTGATTAAACATGAAGGGAGACACGAAAAGTATCTATAGCATGAAGAATATTATGATTATAATTAAACAATTCATTATTCAGAAACTTATTAATGTGGCCAAAAATTATCTTAAATCCCTGGATCTGACACATTAACATCCCTTGCTGCTTTAGTGGGCGCTGCTTGTGTGAGCACTTGACCTCTACAATTCTAGGGCAAGCTGAAGATAAATTGATTTTTTGAAAGGAAGCACAGAGACAAAGTGCATCATCTGCAGTAATGACAGCCACCGTCAGATCAATGAAATAAATTGCCCGATAGATTTATGCCGGGCTGCTTTGGATATCACGTTTTAATCCAGTCAAGTAAAACTTTGCTTCAGAGAGAAAAAAACAGAGAGCCTGTTTAATTTTTGATTCCCATCCATCTGAACGATGTTTGTCCAAGGCAGGGACCAGAATCAGATTCTTTGACTCAATCTGATCTTTTACACAGACACAGGGAACTGCGGTTGCTGGTTTGTAAAAAAAACGTAGCGTAGCGGTAGAGTTGCTACCTCACTGCGCCAGAAACCCTTGGTTTCGGCCCGAAACGTTGCCTATTTCCTTCGTTCCATAGATGCTGCCTCACCCGCTGAGTTTCTCCAGCATTTTTGTCTCCCTTCGATTTGTCATCATCTGCAGTTCTTTCTTAAACACAGTCTGTCCAACCTTTCTGTGTAGCCAATACCCTCGGATCCAGGCATCATTCTCTGGTTGATCCCACATTCCAAAGACAACAGGTTTGTAAACCGCCTCTGAACCCTCGCCAAAGTCTCCACATCCTTCCTGTAATGAGGTGACCAGAACTGCACCCAATACTCCAAATGCAGCCAAACCAAAGTCCTATAAAGCTCCTATAAGGATATATACAAGTGTTGTTCAAGAGATGGGATCATCAAAGAACTGGGATGGAAAATCACACAACATACAGGTTAGATGTGACATTTTTGCATTTTGTTGTAATCAGACCATCATATGGCAGTATTCTTTCACAGACATGAACTATCGGATCATATTGCATCTGGGAGAATGCTTATATTATTTTAACTTTTCTTCTGCGAATAAAACAACACCTAGCAAACATAGTGTTGATGAAGCCAATGCAAGAGAAACATTGCATTTCTGGAGCTTGAAAGAGTGCACCAACAGATTCAGGAACAGCTTCTCCCTTTCTGTTGTTAGGTTTCTCAACGGTCCTTCCATAAGCTGGGGTACTGTCTGATTCACCTCTACTCCATTGCAGACATTGGACTTTGTCTAGGGAACTGTGCACTACAATGCTGAGAACACTTGACTACTGGAGTACAAATTCAAATCATTTTTTGTATCTAATTTGACAGAAATTTTTAATCAATTAATTAGATATTGTTTCAGTAAAAATTAAAAATAGCTAAGTTGTGACAGAGAACTTGCATGTAGTTAAGTATAACACATGAGTTGACACCTGATTCTGCTACTTTTGCACTGACAATTTAATAGCTGGCACTGAGTAATAACTCTGGCACTGGCTCTGGCCACTTAAATCAGCTGCCCTAGACATTTTATGACTGTTTTTACTTGTATTTTAATGTTGCTGTTTATACCTGCACTTTTTTTAAAACTATTCGTACTGTTTTATTAGGAACTGGATTGTTTTTTTTATTGTTTTTTATTTTATGCTTGAAATGTTTAAGTTTAATGTGCGATGCTCCGGTATTCCCTAGGAAACGTCTTCTCATTTTGCACTGTACAACTGTTGCTTTGCAAGATGACAATAAAGGATGATGATGATGATTATTACTACACTTCGATTGAAGCTACAATCTTAAATACAATACAAATCAACTATTGCCAATATTATTTTGATATGTCAATATTTGTTTTTCTCTAGAGGTGCAACCTGACACACGGAGTCACTCCAGCATTTAGTATCTATCTTCAGCATTATATTGCAAATGCTGGGGAGTATGTTAATATCATTTACCTGTGCTGGAAAGTATTATTCCAACATATTGGGTAAGGATTTATATTGCAACTAACCAAACTCTTCATCTATAAAAGTATGATGCCATCATATTAAGCCCACAAAGGGATTCCCCCTCCTCCCCTCTGCCTCTGCCTCTGCCTCTGCCTCTGCCTCTCCCTCTCCCTCTGCCTCTGCCTCTGCCTCTGCCTCTGCCTCTGCCTCTCCCTCTCCCTCTCCCTCTCCCTCTCCCTCTCCCTCTCCCTCTCCCTCTCCCTCTCCCTCTCCCTCTCCCTCTCCCTCTCCCTCTCCCTCTCCCTCTCCCTCTCCCTCTCCCTCTCCCTCTCCCTCTCCCTCTCCCTCTCCCTCTCCCTCTCCCTCTCCCTCTCTCTCTCCCTCTCCCTCTCCCTCTCCCTCTCCCTCTCCCCCTCTCCCTCTCCCTCTCCCTCTCCCCCTCCCCCTTCTCCCCCCACCATTACTTTTTTGGAAACCAAACTAAGTGGGTTAAGTAGCAGGATTTATTGAAAGCATCTGTGCTCCCACTGTTGGTCCTAAGCTGGATTGATTCAGATAATGGGGTCAAATTCACTCATGCAGGAAACCAGGCAATACAAATGATGTTAGTTTGTGTTAATTTTCTCGCACACCGGAGGCTTGTGTGCACATCTCACACAATTAGGGCGGCACATTGTCGCAGCGGTAGGGTTGCTGCCTTAAGGCGCCAAAGACCCAGGTTCAATCCTCACCACGGGTGCTGGATGTACAGAGATTGGACGTTCTCCCCGTGACCTGCGTGGTTTTTTCTGGTTGATTCCACATTCCAAAGACAACAGGTTTGCAGGTTGTTTGGTTTCGGTAAAAATTATAAATTGCCCCTAGTGTGGAGGATAATGTTAGTGTGCGGGGTGATCGCTGGTCGGCACGGACCTGTTTCCACGCTGTATCTCTAAACTAAACTAAACTAAACTAAACTAAATAAACTAAAGCAATTATTGGTGCATCCAAAGCATTAGCTCAAAACAACTGGCAGTAATTTTAGGAGTCCCTTGCATCAACTGAAATTAATGAGTGCTGACTAAAGTGAAGCTCACAGGGGAAGTGATCAATACCAACAGCCACTGCTGGAAGTCATTGGGGAATATTCTTCAGGAAAATGGCAAACACTCTTCGCCATGGTGCGGCACGGTGTGCATAGTGTTAATGTGCGGGTATCGCTGGTTGGTGTGGACTCGGTGAACCGAAGGGCCTGTTTCCGCGCTGTATCTCTAAACTAAACCAAACTAAACATTGTAGCTGTCCACAGAGAGGTGAATACTTCATGCTGCCTTGGCAAGGCCACCAGCATAATCAAGGACGAATCTTACCCCGGACTCTCCCTCTTCTCCCCTCTCCCATCAGGCAACATGTACAGAAGTGTGAAAACGCACTCCTCCAGATTCAGGGGCAGTTTCTTCCCAGCTGTAATCAAGCAACCAAACCATCCTATCATTAACTAGAGAGTGGTCCTAAGCTACCATGTACCTCATTGAAGACCCTCGGACAATCTTTAATCGGACTTTAATGGACTTAATCTTGCACGATACATTATCCCCTTTATTCTCTTTCTGTACACTGTGGATGACTTGATTTTAATCAGGAATAGTCTTTCCGCTGTCTGGATGGCTTGCAACAAAAAAGCTTTTCACTGTTCCTCGGTACAGGTGACAATAATAAAACAAACCAAAAAACGTGCCATTGGGTCCAGGACATCCTCTAGTCAGAAATAAAGTGGCAATGGGAAGAGGTTGTCAGGCAGGGATACATCTACCACATGATATCCGTGGGGAATAGTGCCAGTGTTGAAGACCTTTAGCTATTCAAGATCAGTGATTGTCCGAGTCATACAGCATGGAAACAGACCCTTCAGCCCAACTCGTCCAAGATATCCATCCAAGCGAGTCCCATTTGCCGTGTTTGGCCCATATCACTCTAAACCATTCCTATCCATGCACCAGTCCAGTTGCCGATTAAATGCTGTTATAATATCCCCCTCAACTACCTCCTCTAGCAGGTCGTTCCTTACACCCATCATTGCTCTCATACCAAATGTTTGCATAACTGATCACATACATACAGCTACTCCAATGATCAGCTGTGTAGTGTACATCGCACATACATGTAGATCAATCATGTTAGCTAATCTGATCGTGTCTGTGTTTAGTATTGTACACCCGGTCCGTAACCCAGTCCAGGTTTTCTATATATCATTCGGCTGGCATATAGTACCAAACCTGCAACTGCAAGCAATGTGTTTCAGCAAGTTGATATAAGCTTCAACAGGCTCACCGGGTTTCTGGCGCTCCATGATAAGATTGGAATATTTCGCTGGCAGAGTTGATGCCGAATGGCATGCGTAAAAATTGGGACCGTCCTAAAGGTGTGCTGAAAGTGGTCAACATAGATGAATTGTAGTCTCAGGGAATTTGACAGAATGAGCTCTAGGCGTCCAGAACCGAGAACACGGTTGCTTTGCCCATGTATGCAGCCACTTCTTCCACAGTAGCACATTTTGTGCCCATCTTCGGTATAAACTAACATCTGCAGTTACTTCCTACACACAAACTCTGATACCTGTTTAGTTCATCTTGTTGCTCTTTATGGGTCAATCTATGTACATTTGCGACCACATTTTATTTTAATTTAATTGGGAGTTGAAAATGTTGGTATGCAGTCGGACTGGATTACGGACCGAGTGTACATCACTAAACACAGACACGATCAGATCAGCTAACATGATTGATCTACAATACACATCCCAATGTGCTAGCTGACATACATGCCTCTCTCTTGCTGGAGACTTCAGTGAGCAAACGCAGACTGGATGATAGAACACTCTTTCATGCCCACAGTTTACCTTGTCTCTCACAGTCAGCATCCGCAGGGCACGTGAGCATTCGGAAATGGTGGGAAGTGACTTTATTCCCAGTTGTAATTGTTCTTCTCACATCCCACTTCAGGCTTATTACTTTAGAGATACAGCATGGAAACAAGCCATTCGCCCCACCAAATCCATGCCAACCAGCGATCACCCCTATACACTAGCACTATCCTACACACTAGGGACAATTTACAATTTTTTTACCAATTAACCTACAAACTTGTATGTTTTTGGAGTGTGGGAGGAAACCGGAGCACCCGGAGAAAACCCATGCGGTCACAAGGAGAAAGTATAAAGGCAGCAATTGTACCAATGTGCCGCCCTGGTGCAGTGGTATGGTAGCTGCCTTACTGTGGTATAGTTGATGCCTTACTGTGGTATAGTTGATGCCTTACTGTGGTATAGTTGATGCTTTACTGTGGTATAGTTTATGCCTTACTGAGGTATAGTTGCTGCCTTACAATGGTATAGTTGATGCCTTAGGCTTCTTCAAATATCTGTTCATAGAAATATGTTTTTGGCGCTGACTAGAATAGAATGCCTTTTATTGTCATTCAAACAAAGGTTTGAACAAAATTTCGTTCCTACAGTGTTTTACATTATAAAAAAACCCAAGACCCACACTTAACACGATTCACACAAACATCCATCCTAGTGAATCTCCAACACCTCCTCACTGTGATGGAAGGCAAAAGTCTTATCTCTTCCCTTTGTTCTTCTTCCGAGGTCCAGCGTCAAGAGCTCCCGATGTTAAAGCCCCCGGCGGGCGATGGTAGGTCCCGCGGCCGTTTAAGCCGCGCCGGTCGATGTTAGGCCCCGCTCCGAGTCCTTTAAACCCCGCGATTCCGGCGGGAGAAGTTGCCGTTGCGGGAGCTCCGAAAAGCGGTCTCCCACCAGGGACCTGCAAGCTCCCGATGTTACTGTCCACAGGGCCTGTGACCGGAGCCTGTGAAGCTCCAAAGTCGGGTCACAGCTGCGCGCCGCCACAACTCTCCCCGCTCCGGTCGGCCAGCTCTGCGATGGCAAGTCCGCAGGCTCTGCGACTGGAGCCCTCAGGTTAATTCCAGTTGGAGGCCGCCACCGGCTCCACGATGTTTGGCCCAACGACACCGGAGACCCGACAGGGAAAAGTCGGGTCCCCGTACAGGGAAGAGATTAAACAACGCCCCTTTACAGATTAAGTAAATCATCTATAATAAAATATCTTCCACGTAAAGGCTGATTAAATCTGTACATGGAATTCGTGTATTAAAGATTATTTATTTACTGCCAAAGACATGTGGAGGGGAGGGGGGGGGGGGGGGGGGGGGGAAATCGCTGAACCTAGATAAATCATAAACAATGCAAAAACACAGAAGTTGTTTATCACAGATTGAGGCTGGAGGGAGAATGAAAACCAATGTGGTTGGATAGATCCACCAGCAAGATATCGTTGTGTAATTATTCTTAATGGACATGTTTGTCCAAGCAACATGTAAATATTATTTGTAACCATTTTGGCTGTAAAAAGAGGTGCGAGCAATACCACTTAAGTAGTTTTATCTGATTGAAATCACAAATGGCAAGTTTATTTGGGAGAGCAGCATATGTTTGTAATTTATAGTGATGGAGGGTGGAGGATTGACATGCGCAACACAGATGTTTTGTCAGCTCCAGGATGTGATATCACGCCTGTTAGACACTTTTTTACCCATAGCTGAACATCGTTCCTCATGCAAATAAGGTGAGCAGTACATGTTTATTACTGATGCAGCTACTCATTTCACTACTACCATCGGGAAGGAGGTGTAGGAGCCTGAAAACTGTAACATCCAGGTTCAGGAACAGCTTCTTATCTACAGCCATCAGGATATTAAACACAACAACCTCTAAATAAACTCTGAATTAGACGGACCTGGGGACATTATGTTTATGAGGCTGAGTCAGGTATAAATGGAGTCAATGGGAGGGAGGTTGGTTTGTGTGATGGTCTGGGCTGTATCCGCATTCATAGGAACTTAGCTTTTGAAATACTTTCTGGGTGGCACATGGTTGCCTTTTAGGCAAATTCAAGGTTGCTGTTCCTGTTAGACTGAGTTTTGCCATTCCAGAAGTCTCAACATTTTCACTTCTAAAATTGTGTCTCTAAAGGATAAACACTGATTAATCATCTCCTTCAACATCACCCATAATTCTATCCAGAAGATCGATATATAGCTTAGCGTTAGCCACTCTACGCACAATAAACACCTCTGATTTTGCAACACCATCCACGACTGCAGAGTTGCACGATGTGACGTGGGAGTGTGGTGAACGTATGATGGGTTCCTGCGGATGCAGCAAAAGAAACATAATTTTCAACCCTCTCAGGCTGGATTGCTCCCCACATTTCACGGAGGATGTGATTGAAGGGTTGTAAGGAAATATATGCAGGATTCAAGGATCCGGATCAATGAATGGAGAAAGCACATGCTGAGGAGCACAAATTACTGTTTATTAAAGCAAGTGATAAATAATGCATGTTATCTTTGAAAGGCCACAACCAGCTGCATGGCAAGGTTTCATTGGCCTTGAATATCAGGAAATTGCACATCCACAGCCTATAATTTGGTGCCATTTATCTTTGTGAGTGGGTAATTAAGAGCTGGGGATGTGCCATTTCCTGATCCATGTGGCCAATGCTCCCAAGAGTGATGAAGTAGAATATCTCTCCTTATCCTCTCTGACTTTAACGAGCTTAAAGGCATATCTTTTTTAAACATACTTTTTTCCCAATTTGATCACCAGAATTTACAGAATTATGTTCACTGAAGTTTGCGATTATTTACGGCAGCACATTGATTGCTCATAACTTCACTTACTTCAGTTTACTTCAGTTCATTGTCACATGTACCGAGGTAGAGTGAAAAGCTTTTGTTGCGTGCTAACCTGTCAGTGGAAAGACTATACAAGATTACAATCGAGTCGCCCACAGTGTATAAGTACATGATAAAGGGAATAACGTTCACTGCAAGATAAAGTCCCATAAAGTCCGATTTAAGGATGGTCTGTGGATCTCCAATGAGGTAGATAGCGGCGCGACTCACCTGTTGCAGCGGCCCCTACAGCCTGTCTGTCTTTTTTTTATTTTTTGTCTAGTTAAATGTAGTTGTTTGTGTTTTTAATAGTGTTTTTAACTGTGTATATGTGGGGGGGCGGGGGGGGGAGGGAGAAACTTAAAAATAAATCTATTCCCTGCACGGGAGACCCGACCTTTTTCCTGTCGGGTCTCCGTTGTCGTTGGGGCCTCGCCCTGTGGAGCGGCCTCCAGCCGGTACGACCTGGGGCTCCAGTCACGGAGCCTGTGGAGCTGCGGACTTACCATCGTGGGGCTGGCCGGCCTCGGAGCGTGGGGAGCGGTGGTGGCTCGCTGCTGCGGCCCGAGGCTCCAGCAACGCAACTTCTGTGGACTGTCGGGATATCGGGAGCTCGCGGGTCCGGGTGGGAGACTGCTTTCCGGAGCTCCCGCAACGCAACTTCTCCAGCCCGTGTCGCGGGGTTGGAACGACCCGGGGGCTCCAACGTTGTGACATTTAGACCGGGAGCAGGGCCGTACATCGCCCGGCACGGCCTAAAATGGCCGTGGGACTTATCATCGCCCACCTGGGGCTTCGACATCGGGAGAAACATGGAGAACAGGGGAGAGAAAAGACTTTGCCTTCCATCACAGTGAGGAGGAGGTTCACTGTGATGGATGTTTTTGTAAATTGAATTGTGTGTATGTCTGTAGGAAATTGGCTTTGTTTGTATGGCTGTGGAAATGGAGTTTCGTTTGAGCCTCACTGAGGTTCAAATGACATGTAATAAATATTGTATACTCTCTGCCACAGGGACTCTCTGCCACAGAGGGTAGTTGAGGCCAGTTCATTGGCTATATTTAAGAGGGAGTTAGATGTGGCCCTTGTGGCTAAGGGGATCAGAGGGTATGGAGAGAAGGCAGGTACGGGATACTGAGTTGGATGATCAGCCATGATCATATTGAATGGCGGTGCAGGCTCGAAGGGCCGAATGGCCTACTCCTACTCCTGCACCTAATTTCTATGTTTCTATGTTTCTATATATTGTATTGTATTGTATTGTATTGTATTGTAGTAGGCCTGGACCGTTCTCTAGGTGGGGATAGGATGGATCAGTTGCTTGATAACATCTACAAAGAAACTGTCCCTGAATCTGGAGCTGTGCATTTTCACACGTCTGTACCTCTTGCCTGATGGGAGAGAGGCATTAACATGATGAACATTGTTAATTAAAACTAAATGGAATAAATTATTCCATACAGCTATACAAATAGCTGATTTTTTTGGAAAAATACCCAAACTGCAGTCAGAATGCTTGACCATATATTAACAAACATTTTTTCAATCCATATTTGGGTCCTATACTGTAGGTGCTGCATAATATGGCACTGATGTCCAGTTGAACATGGCTACCTTCAATAAAAGCTGTAGACATGTTCAAGAAGGTGGCTCATCACGACATTCTCAAGGGACATTTCAAGATAGACAATGAATGGTGGCCTTGCCTAGATCTGGAAAATAGATACATAAAATAACCATGTAAAATAGGGCTATCACAAAAATGATGGACGGAACAGCCATTACTATGTTAAAGTCATATTAATCGTTGACACCCTCGATTGCAATATATGGCCAGTTCATCTTCTGATGCAAGCATTCCCACACTGGTGTCTGATAAACAGTTGTTGGGTTTAGACTCAGCCATGATGAGCTTCAGGATGGTGCACAGACAGTAATAATAATAATAATGGATGGGATTTATATAGCGCCTTTCTAATACTCAAGGCGCTTTACATCGCATTATTCATTCACTCCTCAGTCACACTCAGTGGTGGTAAGCTACTTCTGTAGCCACAGCTGCCCTGGGGCAGACTAACGGAAGCGTGGCTGCCATTCTGCGCCTACGGCCCCTCCGACCACCACCAATCACTCACACACATTCACACACATTCACACACAGGCAAAGGTGGAAGTGTCTTGCCCAAGGACACAACGACAGTATGCACTCCAAGCGGGATTCGAACCGGCCACCTTCCGGTCGCCAGCCGAACACTTAGCCCATTGTGCCATCTGTCATCCCAAAGTAGACACTTCCCGGTCCTTCACAGGCACTCACCTCCAAAACATCAAAGGGATCTACAGGAGCCCCACAGTGGGGGTCCCTCTACGTAGGGATTTCCCCCCTCTACATCGGGGACCTGGGGTGGAGGGTACTGTACCGAAGAGTCCCCTGCAATCTGTTTCTCTCGCGGTTCACAGACTCGCCAGCCACCTGCCACTTTTGCATGGAGTGTGTGAGTTTGCAAGCCCCGTTCCAATATCTAAAGGGGCTGCTCCTCGCCTTCTGGCTCCACTTCACACCCACCATCCTCATCTTTGGACACCCTGTGTATAGAGGGAGAGGGTAGGGCCAAAGATGTCCTGGTTGGGTTGCTCCTAGGCCTGGCCAAGCTGGCCATCCGCGAGTCACGGCGCCAGGCGGAAGAGGGCTCCGCCTAAGCCCTTTCCAGGGTTACGTCCATGCCAGGGTGGTATTAGAGAGTGTCTACGCGCTGTCCACGGGCGCCCTGGGGGATTTCCGGGACCGTTGGGCTCCGCGGGAGGTGGAATATATCCTCAGTGGGCAAATAGTTATTTAATATTTAGAATTTTAAAATATTTATTTTACTTTGTATCATGGTAGTGGGCTTGTTTGTATTGTTTTGTATTGTACATATATATCATTTTTATAAATAGTTGATTAAAATTATTTTGGGGAAAAAAAAGGGATCTGCAGGAGAGATGCTAGAAGACTGACAGATGGCAAATGAGATCCAGAGGACATAGGTTTAAGGTGAGGGGCGAAAGATTTAATAGGAACCTGAGGGGTAACTTTGTTTACACAAAGGGAGGTGGGTATATGAAATGAACTGCCGGAGGAGGTAGTTGAGGCAGGTACTGTCATAGTGTTTAACAGGCATTTGGACAGGTACATGGATAGGAAAGGTTTAGAGGGATAAGGGCCAAGTGCAAGCAGGTGGGACTAGTGTAGATGTGGCATGTTCATTGGCGTGGGCAAGTTGGTCTGAAGGTCCTGTTTTCACTCTATAGCTCTCAATGACTATAACTCTCAAAAAAGTTTCTATAAAAAAAGGCAATGTGCAAACTTGGGTAACAATACTGCACAATTGGCTGTAAAACACCCTTGCCCGTGAATGAGCCCGTCCTGGGAAAGGTTTCATGGGGTCTGGCAGACACCACCTGCAGCTCTGTCACTCCACTCTGTACTGCGTTATGTTTTCCCACGCCATGGTGGTTTAGCGCGCTTCCCCGGAAGCCATCAATGAAGAGTTAACTAATTGAGAAGTTCCGCAGTCAGCTGGAGAAACAGGACTTCACGCTGCATCTGCTGCAAGTTGTGCTTCAGGAATCGATGAGAGTTCAAGTCACTCGGGCTAAAGCCCAAGCTGTCAGGGCTGAGAGAATAGCTTACATCTCAGTTCATGCAACAGAGGTTTTAAATCCCAGACACTGCATGAAATAACAAGTCTAAATAGCTCCATGGGTGCCCAGCATATGCCAGTGTGTGTGAGTGAGGAAGAAATGTAGTGTGGCACTGGGGTCAAAGATACCAAAGAATGAATGGTTAAACTCAATCACTTTCAGCCAGGTCCAAATGAAAGAAACTGATAGAATCTATTTGTTTTAAAAACACAACAAAAAATGTAATGCTGTTCCCGTGAACAAATATTGTTCCTTTTTTTGTCCCTTAGTCTGCTCAGGCTACACTATGAATCAAGACACAAAGTGCAGGAGTACCTCAGGGGGTCAGGCCACATCTGTGGAGCACAAGAACAGGCGGCCTTTCAGATCGGAATCCTTCTTGCGACTGAAGATGAGTTCCAACCCAAAACGTCACCTATCCGTGTCCTCCAGAGACGCAGCCTGACCCACTGAGTTACTCCAGCACTTTGTGTCTTTTTGACGGGGTCACCAATGTAGCGAGGCCAGACAGGTTGAGAAAAGTGATTTTTATTTTTAATAAAAGCAAAACAAAACTCGTGAAGAACCCGAAACGTTGCCTATTTCCTTCGCTCCATAGATGCTGCCTCACCCGCTGAGTTTCTCCAGCATTTTTGTCTACCTCAAAAACTCGTGAAGTTCGCGTGCCTGACTGAACTAACAAAAATAGCTCTGGTTACTAGGAGGAGCGCTGACTGGCTAACCCACCCTAGAAAAACCAGTGAACAAACCCCCGCGGTCACGTGACGGAACCGACCGATGATGAGGGTTCTGACCTCCCCACCCCACCACTAGGTGCCGCTACACCAGCATCAATAGTGCCTTGTGCCTACATGATTCAATGATCAATTATGCTTTTTTGGTGTCACATGTGCAAGCACACAGTGAAATTATTTTCTTAGATATTGTCCAGTACAGTTTCCCCATAAGTAAGCACATCCTAGATTAGTGCAGATTCTGGTCTGAAGCAAGAGAAAAATATAAAAAAATCGAAGAATCAAAATCACATAATTTAAGGAGACCCAGACCAACCTATGCTCCTTTGGCAAGTTCATTAAACTCAGTAGAAAGGGGCCTAGTGAAGATGGACTCCAACTGAACAGCATTGTCCTAAAGACATTGACACAATAGTTGACTACACAGGAAAACTTAGGCTGAGTAAATTAATTTTGAGTCATGAAGAACATCGAGCATTACAGCTCCGGAACAAGCCCTTATACTCAAAATGTCAAGTGATGCCAAGACTAACTCCAATATCTCCCTGCACATAATCCATTCCCTGCATATTTGTGTGCCGATCCAAAAGTCCCTTAAATGCCAACATTGTATCTGCTTCACCACCATCCCTGCAGCATGTTCCAGGCACCTACCACCCTGTTTGTAAATAAAATTAACTTTGCCAGACTCAATACCCTTTTCATATATCAGTAATCATCCAATCCCTATGGAAAGACCAGAATAAATATTGTTGATTTGAACTAGATTTATTTGCAACCATTTAAAAAGTCTTGCCCTCATCTCAAACAGTGATCCATCACTTCCAAATGCATCACCCTAGAATCTGCTGTAAGCAAGGCAGCGTGCAAAGGACATGACTGGAAAGAAGATAATGTTTTAGTTGCCAAGTTATCACATCATTCTGAGGAGGACTGGTCAATAGATATGAATCTCAGTTTTGGTAATCGAAACAGTGGAACAATTAGTAGTGATGTGATCAGGGAGCAGTCAGTAGGTGGATTCAGACGAAAATTCAGATGGTGGGGGCTAATGTGATGATGTGAGGATGTGAGCTTTGCAAAGGCACAGGCCTGTGTCTTTCTTTTCTGCTGCCCCTCATGTTCTTGTAGTTTTAGTTTTAATTTTAGAGATACAGTGTGGAAACAGGCCCATAAGCCCACCGAGTCCGTGCCGCCCAGCGATCCCCACACACACTAACACTGCCCTGCACACAAGGGGCAATTTACAATTACACCAAGCCAATTAACCTAAAAACTTGTATGTCTTTGGAGTGTAGGAGGAAACCGGAGCACCTGGAGAAAGCCCACGCAGGTCATGATGTGAACCTACAAACTCGGTAAGACAGTACCCGTAGTCAGGATCGACCCGGGTCTCTGGTGCTCTAGGGCAGCAACTCTACCGCTGCGCCATTGTGCCGCTCTGTATCCAGTGCTGGGATAACCATGAAGGAGCAAAGGCATAGACAGTTTGCATTGGGAACAAGTGGGAAAAACTCCTATGTTGCCCGCTCCCTGCTAAATTAACAATGAATAATGAATGTCAGCTTTTTCATGAACACTTCTCTATAATTACGCTGCAACTAGAAATGGATAGACCAATACCCATTTCCATTCCTGTACCTACTTCACTGCTACTATTGTTTTAACCTATTAAAAAGTAAATACATTAATCTGCTCCTTTGGTTTTGATCGCCAAATGATATGTTATTCGGTGATCTAAGTGCCATGACGTTGCGCATTGGCTGATGGTAAAGCGAAAGACCATGGGATGGGTATAAATATAAGCGGCCAAGCATGGTAAGACAAAGCCTTTATTAGGCTAGCAGTCCAAGTTGATCTTGGCTCATGGATGGTGAGTGAAGGAACTTGAGGTGCATTAGGATATGGTCAACTGTTAATGTTCATCATTTGGTGGAAGGGGAGAGATCAGCATGGAGTATTTGGGAGTTAATGAGTCTGAGGTTAACATGGAGTTGACAAAGGGTCTTAGCTCAGCGGAAGAGCCCAGCATCAGAGACCTTGGTTCGATCCTGACCACGGGTGTTGTCTGTACGCAGTTTGTACTTTCTTCCTGTGACCGTGTGGGTTTTTCCTCGGGTGCTCCAGTTTCCTCCCACACTCCAAGGACGTACAGGTTTGTAGATTAATTGGCTTTGGTAAAAGTGTAAAACTGTCCCTAGTGTGTAGGAGAGTGCTAGTGTACGGGGTGATTGCTGGTCGGCACAGACTTGGTGGGCCAAAGGGCCTGGTTCCATGCTGTATCTCTAAACTATACTAAACTAAACTAAACTAAACTAAAAGAGTTGAGGCAGAGGCAAAGTCGGCAATATTGTAAAAATAGATATAAGCGATTGAGTTGATGGATCAAGCCTGTAGCACATCTCAGTATCAAATACACACCGCCAAGATTCCACTTTAGAAACTCACAGGGAACGTAGCAGGAACTGTATGGTTCCACTCCCAACTGTACCGTCAAGCCACAAATTGATTTAACATGAAAACTGTGAAGATCTTGAATAAGCTCTGTATAATTTCTGAAATATGGTAGATTTTTTTTGATGGATGTTTTCAATCTCTCCACATGTGAAAGTGCAGCCAAAGGTCAATTTTCTTCCTCTTCGATCACATCTTAAAGCCAAGAGGAGCCTGCGTTGTGTATTGACCCAGCCGGATGGGTCTGTCCATGGCGTTCATGCAAGGATAGATGTGAGGTCAGTAGACATGCTGTCCAATGTCAGATGTCATTCTGGGATTCTGCGACACAGATGACAATTGGCCGCGGCCAAGTACAGGTGGACAGTGACCATGCCACCAGGGATATAGGACCCAGATCAGCAATGTACCGAGACAAAACAAGAAGCCGAAGCGGATTCAAGACAAGTCTCAAAGCTGCAACACATTGAACTAATCACACACGGCAGGAATTCTGGTATGTAAGCAAAGGATAGACTAGCCATGACCTTTCGATTCATTAATTCAATGCCCTCTGCACTTGACATTATGTGTTCCACTGTGCAATTAAAATCCCATCTCCGTCAGATAATTTCAGAGGCTTCCATCTCCTGTTGATATTGTTCTAATCCATGCGTCCCTGGGTTTTTGACATTTTCCGACATGCTAGATCATAAAAGGGGGTCTGCGAGTTTAGCTGTGAATGTGTTCTGTTGAGTGAAGCTGTAATCCAGCACAGACAGCGGTAGCACCAGATTAATGGCACATTTACACATTAATCTTCAGGAGTCGCCTCTAATGGGAATCACTCCTGTTTGTGCTTCGGCTAAATTGATAATCAATTAAAGATTTGTGATAAATTCAGCAGAGGTGTGGAGCAGAGCGAGCCAACTCTCTGGAGCACTCTTCCAATGATTACACGTCATTGTTTGTGGTGCAAAAGGCAAACGTTCATCAATTAATAGCATTAAATAAATGTTATCGCTCTGGCATTGTTAAATCAGACAATATCCCAAAGTACTTTGTAGGAGTTTAGTCAGAATAAAAAACATGACCCTGTACCAAAGAGAAAATATTGCAATAGTTGGCTGCTTAAAGAGGCGTATTTTATCGAGGGTCTTAATGGAGAGGAGAGGGGATGGCCACAGACATGCCTGTCAATTATGTCAATAATCTACTGCATCCAATGTTCCCAAAGTGGCCTCCTGTACATCGGACAGCCCAAGCGTAGACTCAACGACTGTTTGGCCGAACACTTGCGCTCAGTTTGCCAAGGCCTGCTTGATCTCCCAGTTGCAAACCATTTTAACTTCCCTTCCCATTCCCATACTGACCTGTTCCTGATTACATTTTATCCCTGCTTGCTTTGTTGTTGTTATCGTCTCCTGGCTGACAATGATCTATTCTACATTTTCCTTTATCTCCATTCCTTTTGTACTATTTTTACACCCTTCCCTTCCTTATCTATGTATCTCCCTCTCCCCTGACATCAGTCTGAAGAAGGATCTCGACCCAAAACGTCACCCATTCCTCCTCTTCAGAGATGCTGCCTGTCCCGCTGAGTTACTCCAGCTTTCTGTGTCCATCTTCGTGTAGAACATCCCAATGAGTCCATGTGCAAGATGTGCCATTTTCGCAACCATTTTACAGTCCCAGCTGCAGCTGGCCACAAAGGTCCGTTGCAACCATGGCCTCCATTCTGGTTGTCGAGCGATCCTGTTACGCTGCACCCAGAGAGCACTGGGCAGAAGTTACTTTTTCATTGAAGCAAATCCAATTGAATAAAGCCCATTGAAAATAGTGGGCTTTAAACCATAATTACGGTGGCGAGGTGGTGCAGTTGGCACGTCGCTGAGCATTAATCCCCCGTGATTTCCTTGCTGACAAAAGAGCACATGTTCTTTCCATTTGCTCCTGCAGAACTCTTAAGGGGAATCGAATGCATTTACCTGATGGCAAAGGAGCCTCTTAACGTGCCGTGTAAAATGAATTGTTTATTCTTGGCAGCGTTTCAGTTGATTAAAGGATATTATACAATACACAGGCCAGTTTCAATCATTAGGGGTAAGAAGATTCTGGCAGCAAGGTGCTCTGTTCCTGTTTTATTTTTATTTTTATTTTGAAACACAAAAGAATGACAAATGTTTCTCGACGTTTGTGCACAATATCCAGTGTTGTCATCTGGAGGCATATAGGTAACACGTGTGGGCCAGATGTAAGGCCAGAAAGAAATTCTTCATGAAGAATGTTTCCTTGGCAAGAGGGTAGAGAAAACATCTTCAAGATACAAGATACATGTATTTGTCACATGTACCAGTTGGTACAGTGAAATGTGTGGTCGCCATACAGTCACACAAATAAAAAAGAACACAACATACGATAGACTCCAACATAAAACATCCCCACACAGCAGAATCAAAGTTTCCCACTATGAGGGAAGGCACCAAAGTTCAGTCATCTTCCTCTGATGTTCTTGATGTTCACCCGTGAGCCCTCCGCAGTTGCTGCTACGGGCGGCCTGCTGCTCAGGCCCGCTCGCCGGGACGATGGGACTCCGATGTCGGAACCTCACCGGTTTGGACCGTCGAATCGGCCACTTCCTACCGGAGTCCGCTGTTCCCGAAGGCCACAGGCCCCGCTGGGCGGTGATTCACGCTGGTGGCCCTCGGCAAAGGGATCCCAGGAATCCACAATGTTGAAGTCAGCACCGCCCGTGCTGGGAGCTCTACGAACCACAGCTCCACGATGTTGATGCTGCAGGCCCACTCTGACAGAAATACAACCTAATAGTTTAACAAAAAAATAATGTAGTCACAAGGAACTGCAAGTGCTTGTTCACAAAAAAAAAGATGCACAGTAACTCAGCAGGTCATGCAGCATCTCTGGAGACCGTTGATAGGTATTTAAAAAATATTATAGACAATAGACAATAGGTGCAGGAGTAGGCCATTCGGCCCTTCGATCCAGCACCACCATTCAATGTGATCATGGCTGATCTTCCACAATATTGCATTGATGTCAAGTATTTACGGGGTAAGATACTTCTAAACAAGCAGGGTGGCACAGCTGGTAGAGCTGCTGCCTCACATTGCCAGAGATCGAGGTCGATCTTGACCTCGAGTGCAGTCTGTGCGGAGTAGCACGTTCTCCGTGACC